>NC_092128.1:38468495-38771289 GCF_043159975.1 Macaca nemestrina
ACTGCAAGCCCCGCCTCCCGGGTTCACGCCATTCTCCTGCCTCAGCCTCCCGAGTAGCTGGGACTACAGGCGCCCGCCACCGCGCCCGGCTAATTTTTTTGTATTTTTAGTAGAGACGGGGTTTCATTGTGTTAGCCAGGATGGTCTCGATCTCCTGACCTCGTGATCCGCCCGTCTCGGCCTCCCAAAGTGCTGGGATTACAGGCTTGAGCCACCGCACCCGGCCATGATCTTAAAGTTTTTTAAAAAATGAAAAACTTACTTCACTGTCAATATTGTTTACTTTTGCTCCCATGATAACTCAAATATTTATCACAGGCTTCAGAATGTATCAACCTGTATTTGGGAGCTCTTGGGTTAAATGCTATAGGTAGATGCATCACCATGAGCACAGTGCAAAAATTGGCAACTCATCCTTCATTGTGTATAAAGAAGCACAGATAAAAGGGTATGAAGTGGACTGGGAGAATAAGAATAGGAGAGAGCCCAGGTGACAGGACACCATATGGTTCTTTTTTTTTTTGAGACGGAGTCTTGCTGTGTTGCCCAGGCTGGATGCAGTGGTGTGATATCGGCTCACTGCAACCTCCACCTCCCGGGTTCAAGTGATTGTCCTGCCTCAGCCTCCTGAGTAATGGGACCACAGGCACACACTACCATGCCTGGTTAATTTTTGTATTTTTAGTAGAGACGGGGTTTCACCATGTTGGTCAGGCTGGCCTCGAACTTCTAACCTCGTGATCCAGTTGCCTCAGCCTCCCAAAGTGCTGGGATTACAGGTGTGAGCCACTGTGCCCGGCCCATATGGTTCTTCTTTAAGGAACCATATCATGTGACTATATTCTGGTTGTTTAGTTTCCATTGGCATTGTTAGGAATTTTATTTTATGCCTTTAAATTATATTTCCTAAGTTTGGGTGCACATAACACTATTTATTACACCAGTGGCTGGTTTTCCAGTGTCTTAAGTTCCTGCATGAACAGTGAGCTATTTCATTTTACCTATTCAAGTAGCATATATAAAGTTGAAATTTTGAAATGAGTCGGGGTTTGCCCAGGATCCAGACCTCTGTATACCACGATTTTCACTTGCCTATTATCATCACACTTATTTGGATCAAGACATTTTGACTTAGAGTGTCAATTCTGCCTCTTCTTATCAGTGGAGAGAATTAGCTTAACTCTTTTTTGGTTTTTTTTTTTTTTTTTTTGAGACGGAGTCTTGCTCTGTCGCCCAGGCTGGAGTGCAGTGGCCAGATCTCAGCTCACTGCAAGCCCCACCTCCCGGGTTCACGCCATTCTCCTGCCTCAGCCTCCCAAGTAGCTGGGACTACAGGCGCCCGCCACCTCGCCCGGCTAGTTTTTTGTAGTTTTTAGTAGAGACGGGGCTTCACCGGGTTAGCCAGGATGGTCTCGATCTCCTGACCTCGTGATCCGCCCGTCTCGGCCTCCCAAAGTGCTGGGATTACAGGCTTGAGCCACCGCGCCCGGCCCAGCTTAACTCTTAAGGCCATGAGTTTTTCCAAATTCCTGGACAATAAGTTGATTACGAATTTACTTAGTTTCCCCAAGAAATTCAGCCTTTTGTATTAGGATATTTTGGTGGGAAAATACCTGGTAGGAAGTTTTGTTCTTCTGTATGAAAACCACAAACACTTTTACCATATTTATTTATTTTTTTGATTGAGTTTTGTTTCTTCAGTTCCTCATAATATATTAACTGAACTCCTACTAAAGATATAGCAGTGAACAAGATGAACATCGTCCCCAACTTCAACATTTACTCTGAACTCCAAATTAGATTCTTGAACTGGATGTTATGGATTGTAAATGAATGAAAGTGTCTGAGTGCTCTTAAAAGTAAGAGGTTTTTTTTTTTTTTTTTTTTTTTTTTTTTTTTTTTTTTTTTTTTTTTGCAGATGGAATTCTCTCAGTTTTTCATATGAGAGAATGAATGGTAGCATTTAAATAAAAAACTCATTATAGCAAGTTTTAAATATTACTTGAGGTTATTTACTTTTCATAATTAATGGACTTATTTTTGAACTTAGAAAATTATTCTTAAGAATCTCATCATTTGAGGTATTATAAATAATTATGTCATGTAATTGGACAGAAAACATTAATTTTAAATACAGCCTAAATATTAGTTTGGCGAATAAAGCAACCACTTGAGTATCTTATTTGCAAAACATTCTATTCAGCCTGTTCTTTTCCACATACCATCGTGAATAGGGATGATACAAATCTTGCTTTTGTATTTTTTGTTTTAGAAGTTTATAATTAGATGTTCAATTTTCAAAAGATCATAAGCCAAGAATAGTTATGACAATAAGAAAAATAAAATTAAGGCTTCCTTGCTGTTGGGCTAATGCTCTTTAAGGAACCACATCATGTAACTATATTCTGGTTGTTGCATTTCCATTGCCATTGTTACAAATTTTGTTTTATGCCTGTAAATAATATTTTCTAAGTTTGCATGCACACAACACTATTCATTACCTCAGTGGTTGGTTTTCTAGTGTCTTAAGTGTTTGCATGAACAGTGACCTGTTTCCTTTTACCTGCTGAAGTAGAATAAATAAAATTTAAAATGTTGAACATTCGTGTTTCAAAGCTTATTAAAGAAGTTGACTCTCATGGAAGATCTATTCATCTTAGTTGATAGGCCAGTTACTGTTAGAGTAAAAGTTTAGTCATGTTTTTGTTTACTAACATGTTAATAATTTCTTTTTTCTTTTTTTCAACAGGGTCTGGCTCTGTTGCCCAGGCTGGAGTGCAGTGGTACAATCTCGGCTCACTGTAGCCTCTGCCTCTCTGGCTCAGTTTCCTGAGTAGCTAGGACTACAGGTGCATGCCATCATGTCCAGCTAATTTTTGTATTTTTTGTAGAGATAGAGTTTTGCCATGTTTCCCAGGCTGGCCTCTAACTTAAGCACAAGTGATCCGCCTGCCTTGGCCTCCCAACATCCTAGGATTACAGATATGAGCCACCGTGCCCAGCCGTGTTAATAATTTTCATTCTTCATTCAGTCATTCAACAAACATTTAAGATAGGTCTACTTCTGTAGTATAGAGTTGCAAATATTTCCAAACATTCCTTGGAAGAGAAAGTAAATAAATAATGATTTTGAACTTCTAGAATTACTTAGGTAATTTTTCTAAAATGTCTAATATGAATAGCTGGACCTGGTGATGCATGTCTGTGTTCCCAGCTACTCAAGAGGCTGGGGTGGATTGCTTGAGCCCAGGAGGTCAAATGTAGCCTGTGCAACACAGTAAGACCTCATTTCTAAAAAAAAAAAAAAATTAAATTAAAATTGAAAAAAAAATTAAAAATTTCTTAGTACACTGAATATCACAATGAAATACTTTGTTTATATGTTTTTTAAACTGATTTGCTTAGCCTGAAATATTGCAAAGTGTTGCTGAATAAAATTGGTTTACCCTAAATTAAACAATAACTGAAAAATCCTTTCATAGTTCAGTGTGAATTAATCACTAATGTGATTATTAGAGAAAATATACACGAGCAGGAAGACGATACAAAGCCTGCACTTTTCTAAAATAAGTTTATGTATTTTCTTTGTGAAACAACGGCTGTCTTTAAAAGAACAATGAGTGTTAATTATATTAATAATTGGAAAACATCTGTAAGACCTAAGACATTTATAAAGAAGGACCATAAAGTTAGTGCAACTGTAACTCAGTTTAGAGACCCAGTGTGAAACTCTCCTTTTTGAAGAGATGTTATTTTAGGATGAAGACAATTACATTAATTATCACTGGAATAGAGAATTTACTATCCACATTATCCACAGGCATTTTAGGCTCTTGGAAACACGGTCTTTGTTGCCTAAAATACAAATAGAAAATATTTTTGTATACAGGTATGTAATTATGTTTTAAAGGAAAGGCACTTGACTCATATTTTACTCATTTGGATTCTGGTTTCATGTTAATAAACTACATTGGCTTATTTATTTTATTTTATTTCAACTTTTATTTTCAGTTCAGGGGGTACATGTGCAGGTTTGTTACATTAGTAAATTGTGTGTCACTGGGGTTTGGTGTACAAATAATTTCATAGCCCAGGTATTGAGCATAGTACTCAATAGGTAGTCCTTCGACCCTCACTCTCTTCCTACTCTCACTATTTGAGTAGGCCCTGGTGTTTGTTGTTCCCATCTTTGTATTCACGGGTACTCAATGTTTAGCTGCCACTTGTAAGTGAGAATATGTGGTAGTTTTCTCTTCTTGCATTAATTTGCTTAGGATAATGAACGGCCTCCAGCTGCAATCCATGTTGCTGCAAAGGGCATGATTTTTTGAATAGCTGCATAGTATGATTTTTTAAATAGCTGCATAGTATTCCATGGTGTACATGTACCATATTTTCTTTATCCAGTCCACTGTTGATGAGCATCTGGGTTGATTCCATGTGTTTGCTGTTGTGAATAGCACTGCAATGAACATATGGGTACATGTGTCATTTTGGTAGGATGATTTATATTCCTTTGGGTATACACCCAGTAACTGGATTGCTGGATCGAATGGTAGTTCTGTTTCAAGCTCCTTGAGAAATCTCCAAAGATAACTGCTTTCCACAGTGACTGAACTAATTTACATTCCTACCAGCAGTGTATAAGCATTCCTGTTACTCTGCAACCTCTCCAACGTCTGTTATTTTTTGACTTTAGTAATAGCCCTTCTGACTGGTGTGAAATAGAATGTCACTGTGGTTTTGAGTTGCATTTCTCTAATGATTAGTGATGGTGAGCATTTTTTTCACACGCCTGCTGGCTATGTGTATGTCTTCTTTTGAGAAGTGTCTGTTCATGGAGCAGATTGGTTTAAACCAGTTTCATTACAAAAATCTGGGAAATGTATTCACTGTAATTTCACTCTAAGACATCACACTATCACACAAAGCTTGGCATACAACTGGTATTTTGGATGTCATCTGGAGGAATGTGATGACTAGAAGCACCTTGCTATCTCTGTTTCACATACAAAATGTTCCCAGGTCATAGCCTTAGAAACTCTGGAATATAAATTATCCATGTGGCACACCTAGAATGTGGATGCATACATCTTGTCTTCTGAATGTGACATTTATGCTACTGGTGGGGTTAATACACAATGATTAATGTGGCCACTTGGGTTAATTAATCCATTTTGTAAATGACTGTGACCCCAGTGATCAGTTGTTTGTGCTAATGTGTCTGTTGTGCTCAAATGTCTCGGAAATCAAGGAAACAGGGTGGAACTGAGAACACAAAGGGCAGAGAAGGAAGAAAACTGAAAGTAACTAAGAACAGGAAGGGCTAAGATGATTAGGTCTCAAGGTCCGAAGGATGCTCATCTGTGACCCATTTTGATAAATGCAAACTACATTATAACCTAACACACACACAAGGCATACTCACAAAGGCACACACACACATCTGGAAGAAATTTTCACAAAATATTTACCTTCATTTACTCAATTTGAGATGCAAAGTATATTCTATATTATATACTCTTTAATTGAAAATATTATTGGTCCCTACAAAGTAAGAAGCTTTCACTTCACAAATTTGTCATGATCTATATTTGGGAAAGAATGTGACTAGTCTTAATGAGTGGTTCTTAATATGAAGTACATGAATAAGTTTGAAGAGTTTGTTGAAGCCATGAAATAATTTGAGGAGGTGATCAGTTTCTATAAGATTCTCAAATGGTTTCACGACATTCCTTCAAGATAATAAAAGCTAAATAATACATAGATCTATCTATGGTTAGCCCTATATAGAATAGTACATAGCACATGCTAAAACATTTATATGTGTTACCTCATTTAATCCTCATAACACCCTTTTTAAGTTGTTACAAATATATCTCAATTTTCTAGTTGAGAAAATTAATGCTCAATGGGATAAAATAATTTTTCCTTAGATTACATAGTTAGTAAATGGCAAACGGAATTTTAATACAGGTAGTTTGACTTCAGAAATGTTTTGATTTTAAGCCTGTGAAATCCAGTAAGCTAATTTGCTTCTTCCCTCTTTCCCTTCCTCCCTTCCTCTCTTGCTTTTTTCTTCCCTTCCTCCCAACAAAATATGCATTCATCCTGCACTGTGTCATACACTGAAAACATAAAAGTAACTAACACTGCCTTGATACCCTTCATGGTCTAGTGAAGGATAAACAGAAGTAAAGGTTGAGGGACATTTCAAAACCAACGTTAAAAGTCAGAAAAGCAGAACCAGACACAAGGTGACCATGAAACTCCCTGAAAACAGTTCTTTTAGAAGAGTCCATGTGGTTTGACCCAGTTTCAGATCAACCATTAAGCTTAATATTAGAAAACCCAAGTCCTAGAGAAGCAATTTTTGTTACATTTCAGTTTCTCCTGTTTTTTCATACAATAGCAGAGCAGTAAAGAAGGTGATTTATGGAGAATTGAATTCTGGTAAACACAGGCAGAATTTACTGGATAAATGCTGAAGAAAATGGTGATAAAGAACATGGAGGCAATCCTGGCAATTGGGAAGAAACAGCAATGCTCTAGGTCATTCTGACACTTGTCACTCTGAGATGGGGTCACCCCTTATCAAATAAGGATGCACCCTAGGAAAGCCAGAACAAGAGTCAGCCTCCAGGATGACAAAGGACATATTGCCCTGGAATGAAGAACGTTTATTGCCATTTATTTATCCTTTAAAAGAGTAATAAAATTGACCTCATCACTAACATTATCTTCCTAGGCTATATAGTGAAATCTTTATACATAAAATTATCTTATAATTAGACAATTTGGCCTTCAGAAACTGAGGCACTCTCAGTAGAATTTACAAAGTATTTGTCAGTTCAAATTCCATTCATAAAGGATCTTGAAGCCAGGTTCTGGTGGAGGACTATCAATGGTGATGCCGTAACTGATCATTCTGGTAACTTCTCCTTCTGTGTGAGATTTCTGAACATAAAACTAAGAACAACAAGCATTTCCCTGAAGCATTCTGGTGTAGTTGGAAGAATAGGAATTTGACTCAAGGTTCCAAGCCCTCATATTGTCACTGATGGTACGTAGTTGTGTGATCTTGGTTAAAAAATATCACTCAGGTTGTCAGGGTCTCCATTTCTTCCTCTGTAGATAAAGGCTAGTTCGGACTACCTTACCTGTCTTTTCTTACCCTGAATTCTTTGAGTCTATGATGAATGGATTTAAATTGTTAGTGTATGTTGTTTGAAAAGAAAAGCTCGTGGGATAACACAGAAAGCCTAGTCCTAATCAAACTTTTCCACTAAGTTTTCTCCTAGGCCAAGAATGGTAAATATCTCCTTCAAGAAATTTCTTTGAAGTCTCTTGCTTTATCTTAAAAATTATGCAAATGTTGCATTTTACTCCATAAGGTATCCTTGTTCATTTTAATACAAAGTAATGTTTTATAATTACTTAACATTAGAAAAATATCAATATAAAACATTTGTACCATACTTATCCTGTGATGCTTAATATGTCTTGGTAGACATTAGGTTAGTAAATGAAGTTTCATTCCGATGCTTATTGCATTTTAATTGGGCTTAGCTGGGGAACATATAAATATAAGCGAAAAAGGAATATGTGTGTAAGAGGAGGGGGTGTTGTGAGGTGAAATTCAGGAGATTGTTGGCAAAGGAATTGAATGAAGCAGCAGAGTGCTACAATTGCAAATAAAACTAGATGAGGTGGATTTTCAGTTCTATAGACTTTATTATAGCTGAAGGGGAGCTGAGGTCAAATCTAGCAAACCTCAAAATAACTCTTCATTGGAGCTCTTTGTGCCAACTATTTAAGGCATTGAGCTTTAAGTTTAATATTTTAAAAATATTCCAACAAAGGCCAGGCTCTGTGGCTCCCACCTGTAATCCCAGCACTTTGTGAGGCCGAGGTGGGCGGATCACCTGAGGTCAGGAGTTCAAGACCAGCCTCACCAACATGGCGAAACCCTGTCTCTACTGAAAATACAAAAATTAGCTGGGTGTGGTAGTGGGTGCCTGTAATCCCAGATTCTCAGGAAGCTGAGACAGGAGAATTGCTTGAACCCAGGAGGTGGAGGTTGCAGTGAGCCGAGATCGTGCCACTGCACTCTAGCCTGGAAGACACAGCAAGACTCCATCTCAAAAAAAAGAAAAAAAAATTCCAACAAAGATTAAAATTCTTTGTTAAAGAGTTGTTTATCTAAAAATCATTTTATACACAAATAATTTGTAGACTTCAACAACAGTAATAGCAAAAATTGCATAATTTCATCAAAGCAATTTCTAGAGCTTGGCAAAAAATAGTTAATATGTATATGTACTGGAATTTGAAATGTAGAATTCAACTTTGGTTAGTATATTTGTGAGGAAGTGGGAGATGCCAGTTAGGCATTTTAATAATCAAGAAAATACAAAAAAGACTGTATTCTACTCCTGAAAATGACAAAGGACCTAAGAAGAAGGACCTCCCCAGCCAGAATGTCCACACTACATCAGGGATGAGTTACATAATGGTATAATGCAAGGAACAATTCAAGGAGTAGGAATCTGTTCATTCTACAGAGAACAAAAATGCTAAATTATAACTGTTTTTAATTGTACAAATGGTTGCAACCCTCTTTCCTTTTTTCCCCCCAAGATGGAGTCTCGCTCTGTCTCCCAGGCTGGAGAGCAGTGGTGCAATCTCAGCTCACTGCAACCTCCGTTTCCTGGGTTTAAGTGATTCTCCTACCTCAGCCTCCCAAGTAACTGTGATTACAGGCGTGCACCACTACACCCAGCTAATGTTTGTATTTTCAGTAGAGACCGGAGGATTTTGCCATGCTGGCCAGGCTGTCTCGAACTCCTGACCTCATGTGATCTGCCTGCCTTGGCCTCTCAAAGTGCTGGGATTACAGGCATGAACCACTATGCCTGGCCACAACCCTCTTTCTTGAGGCTTTAGTTACTCAACTATCTGCAAGCAGAGAGTTAGGAAAACCGACCTTTTGAGTTTCTATAGTATGCTGTTTGTCTGAATCACTGCGTAATAGCTGGTGGACATCCCCTAATCCCAGATCATACCAGAAAAGAAATTAAAAATTAGGCTAAACATCCAGTTTTCTACTATATAAAATACTGAATACCTCTCCCAAATTCTATGGTTATCTTGTGCTTTTCCTGAATTCATATACATACTGTTCTATAATGAGCAGTTCACTTGGAATTTCTTTTATTTTACAATCTAAATTTATAGCATGATTAATGAAACGAGGCCTGGGAATCACGTTCAACCCTTTTCCAATTAATCAATAGAAATTTAATTATTTTACCATCTTCCTTACAGTGCCTATAACAGTAACTCTATGAGACTCATGTAATTATAGTACTCATTAATTTATCAATTTTCTTAGTACAATAAAACATTATAAGAATAACAAAAATTCATTAAGTACACAATAAGAAGTGCTCTATTGTTTTAGAACTAAACTCCATGACTAAAAGGCATGTTCTTTAAGACTTGTAGTTTGCCTGTGTATTATGGGTATTTGGATCTTAGTGTGTGCCTGTGGAAAATAGTCTGAATATTTGAGACGAACTTACAAAAGGAAAAAAGCTGTGTTTGAAAAATAATACAACAAAGTTTGTAAAACAGATATCTGTGTCTCATGTGAAATGCGGTAAAACAGACATGGCTGTTTCATCTTTCGACATATTCCTTCATCATTTATTTAGTACCCAAGCAACACAACTTATGTGCTATTTCCTTCACTGCTGAATGATTCTTAATTGCTTTATTTAATGGGAAACACTACTTCACATAAAATGAAAGTGTTGTGAGGAGACACAGCTATGGAACCAAAATACAACATTAGGTCTTTGTTTCATGAACTGGAAGTTTAAGTGTGTGAGCATAGGGGATTGGAAAGATGAGTTATGGTATTTTTTCAAGTATCGTTACTTGTTCAAATTCAGCCTGAGTTGTTCACCAACCCTTGATATACAAATTCAGGGCCAAATTAGCAATGATGCAATAGCTCTCTATCTCCTCATTAGTAGTAAGAAATTCACAAAGGTCATATCTTGCGTAGAGAGTGTTATTGGTTAAATGTTCTATGAGGTGGATTAGGAGAGTTGTAAGAAGTAATTTTCTGCATTCATTTTGGATTAAGTGCATTTCGGAGTTTGGAGAACCCAGAATGATTGTGCTTAAACACACTTTTTCTGGTAACAGAAAATTCAGCAGAGCTGTTACTGCAGAGTACTACCCGTGGAGTCTAAACACCATGAGCCAAAGATTTCTTCCTATGAAACTTCCATTTCTCTTCTAATATCTGTTAGTGGTTTTCGTAGAGAAGCCGAGGCAAGAGCCCTGTGATGATTCCGGGGTTTTGTAACCTTTGATGATATTTTAAATATCAGTCAAAGGGAGTCTTAAAAGGTCACTTTATCAGGAGATCCACCTTGGAATGAAGTCCATTTTTCACTTCGTTGTGGAGAGCAGAAAATGAAATCTTTTTATATCGGTATCTCTTAGGTTTTAGACTCTGCATCCTGATTCATGTGTTCCTTTCTAATCTCACCAATTCAATCAGGGTTTTCTGGACACAGACTAGAGTTTTAAGAACAATTTTCTCCACTCCCACTTTGACACCCTTCACCCCAACTCTAAGCAAATAAAAATCGCAAAACCCACTCACATTCTGACAGCAAAAGTTCATTTCTATGCTAACCTACACCCCCTGCAAATGTAGGGCACCAAATCACATATCTCCCGTGGCTGGATCAGATTAAGACTGTAGACTGCAGCAAATTACCTTTGAAAGGTCATGTCCCATCACCTGAGCTTTCTTTATAATTCAGTTTCTTAGCACAAAATTTTGAATTTATAACAAAAGTGTTTGTGGATTCACATTTTTAAAAAGCACAAAAAGACACTGACAAATGAAATGTGTAATAATTAAGCAATATCTGCAAACTGTTTTGAGTTAATTAAATAAAGCATAGAGGAACCCAAATACTCTTCATCGGGGTAGTCTTGTCTATTTACCCAGCTTTCATTTAATGGTGCAGCACAGGACTTCAAGAGGGCTGCTGGAGGCTGTGAGCATTGCATTCAGTAAGCAATTATCCTCCCTTAACAATCAAGGTAAAACTTAAATAACATGTAATTTCTTTGGGATAGCAAGATGGGCGTTTTCAGAACTGACGTGAGAAATGGCTTTTGGTAGATATGAGGCTGGAGTTGTTCTGAGAATAGCCTAGTGGGTGAAGAGAACAAAAGGACAGGTTGCATTTAGAATCCTGAAAATAAACATTTATCTGCATTACCCAGCAAGAAAAACAAGGTGAGCAGATGAGGAGTACCCTGTTCATGTTCTCCATCAGTGTGAAGGCATGCACTTTTTTAAAAGAGAGAATGCAGCTTCTTTAAAAACGATATTAACTGTGAATGGCAACACAAAACTCTGCAGGTAATTAGTTTCCGCTTGAATAATGATTGCACAGTATATCTATTTGTGTTTATTTGGGGGCAGGGAATTTCTTTGTTTCCTCAGGGATCTTGTACAAGTCTGCAGACCTGCAGTACAGGCATCTCAGGAAAGCTTACTGGAAAATCAGAATCTCAGGTCCTACCCCACACTGGAATCAGAATCTGCATTTTATTGAGAACCTCAAATAACTCATATGCGTATTAGAGTCAGACAAACACTAGTCCCCTAGTCCAGGAGAGTCTCTATTTTCCCTTCATTTTGGTATGGGGGTAAACTCAGTCACTCCCAGAAAACATGGTTCTAGCACTGTGAGCTTTTCAGTTATTGAGAAGAAATATCCGGTTTCTTAAATGTTTCAATGATAGTTTCATATAGTTAAAGTGTTTCTTAAATTCTTATTTTAAATGTTTCAGTCACAGTTCTGTAATCCTCAGGGAGCCCAAGAAATATGGCTGGGTCAGTTAAGAGGTATTATGGAGCCTGCCTCACCTGCTTTCATCGTCTTTCTTGTAGCTTCGAGTTAAGGGCAATAAAATCACACATCTTCTATAGTTTAGTCACGCATGCCATTGAGTATTTGAGGTTTTGTAAAGAGTAAATATAATAACATATGTGATAACACTCAGCCAGTAGCAGGCACTCAAATAGATATGTATTACTTGTGGAATAATTACCATACTCTTTCCAAATTATCGAAAAATAGCACTGTACGTCCAAACACTCAGTATTTCTGCTTACACGAGCAGCATGTGAGCTCCTTAAGTCCTAGGTGGATAATTTAATACTGTTCTCCACTTACGGTTAAAGGGTGAGTGAGAAAAGGGCTGGATTTATGAAGGCCCTGTACTTAGAAGAGTCCCACACTTGGTTGAAAGCTCAGCTGTAGCTGTATTGAAATTTTTAAATAATTTTTTATACAAGGGGCCCTGTATTTTCATTTTGAAAATTACATAGCTGGGAATCGAAGTGGAAGAGATCTGGTGGTTAGGCACAGCCAGTTTCTTAAACAAAAAACAGACAGGCTGTTCTTAAGTTCTATCACTGCAAATACTATAGATGGGAGCATTTTTCAGATATGGCTTTTGTGCTACAAAATCAGCAGTGTCAAATTTCAAAAGTTCACAAAACTCAAACACAAAAGGTTTTGCAGCACAGCGATTACGGGAGAATAGTGGGTGATGTCAGGACATCCACACTGTATGTATTAGCCTTCCCCAAAGATGGTTAGACCACATTAGTGGATCAGTTTCTGGCAAAGCCTCAGTGACTCTGACAGCCAAGAAATATTTAGTGTGTTCCCAAGGCTACTCCAAAATAGTATGAATAGTTATGTAAGGGTTGACAGAGTGCTATGCAACCCCATCCCTCTCATCAGTGTAGTGAAAAACGTTGGCTAATGATTTCAGTTAATCTATGCTCAAAGATATCATAGGGGAATGGAAGCTTTTTTAAATGATATGACCTTAGTCTGCCTCAGCTTAGTAGGCTACGGACATCAGCAAAGTCCTCAAGGCAGTGATTAGGTAGCAACTGTATTACTTTATTCTTAACTATGCAGAAAAAAAAAATCAGAACATTATGAACAGTTTTGCACTACCAGTTAACTATGTTACGAAAGATGATTAACCTGTTGAAAACCAAGGTTACATCCCAGCCTGAGTAGGGAAAAATCACACAAAGAGCTATATTTCCTTGTTTTACAGATAACTGAGCCACATAAACATGATTCCATAGGGGGGATACCATTTAACTGGTCAGTTACTTGGTGTGTTTTATTTTGTTTTGTTTTTGTTTTTTTGTTTCTAAGCAGGTAATTTGATCATAAAAGCCAACCTAGTGTTTGGAAGGCTAGCAGATCTATCATGCAACATCAGCCTCTCCTCTAAACTTTGAATGAATTTTTCAACTTCAGGTGTTTTGAAGTGTTTGAGGTGTTTTGGTGCTATATTTAACTCTATATTTAACTGCCAATGATTACTATGCCGTGGTTGGGTGAATAAAACCATGTCACTTCATAGGGTTGGGTGTAAAGAATAAATGATTGTGGGAAGTCCAAACAGCTAACGTGGGACATCAGAGGAAAACAAGACAAATATACTTTGAATATTATACTGAAGCTCAGCATTGTACTTCTGGAAACAAAAGGTGAGAGACAAAATAATCTATTTTTCTGGGACCACAGATACTATAAATTAGGCTGAAGAAACTGGAAGAAGGTGCCATAACCAAGGACAGTGTAAGTAGAAAATGCGGCAACACCATTACATTTTTTTCTATTTACTTGAAAATAAGGATACTGGAGTAATTTCTTCTTTGTCTATATTCCTGTTTCCTAGAACTTTCAGTTGTCCTTATACATTTGCTATAAAATTATTGGTTCAACAACGTCTGAAAAACAAGTAAATCTAAAACAAATAAGTCTTAAAATCATCAGGAGGCTAGTGCTTTCATTTTTTCATCCTGCCATCGCTAGTCTGGATTTTAGTCTATAATTTTCCCATCTTTTTATAATACTGTCTTTTATCCTGTTGTTGGATTACACTTGATGATAGTATGAGCTTGATTTAAATCTCTTGGATATTTATACACATGTAAAGATAAACTTTTCTGGCACGTAGGTCTCTGTAATCTTTTATGGCTCTATACCACCTACGGAAAACAACAACAACAACAACAACAACAATGACAAAACCAGTCACATACCTTGGGCTGGCATTGAAAGTACTTCTTTGCTAAGGCTTAATCTTTAAATCTTATTTCTCATATCTCTTAGATACCTTAAGCTACAGTCTAGTAGACCTACTTCACTTTTCCTGGTTAGGACTAGTGTTTTCTTGATGTCCATGTTATTTTTCTTTCTGTTTCCTTTGTCTGAGAAATGTTCTTCCCCCATCCTTCATATTCTAATACCACTCATGCTATATCTAGAATTTACACTGCAGCCCTTGTGTATCTTCCCCTACTTATTCTTTCAAGCAATCTTTCCTCACCCTTTTTTGAAATCTCATGATCTATATCCCATTTCTGATGTTTACCAAGTTTAATTTGTGTATTAGCTACAATCATCTTATTTATCACGTTGGGAATAATCTATATTTATTAATTTTGTATCTACCTAAAATGGTATCACAGTGTCTTAAGCACAGAAGTCGCTGAATATACATTTGATGGTGTGTGTATGATGAATGCATATTTAGCTGAGATAAAGAAATAGAGATGAAAATTATTATGGTTTATGAGACAGTGGGTCATACCAGAAAATAAAATTGAGAGCCTGCAGATTTCTTACCCTACAGATCTTTTAAATAGAATGTCCATGAATATTTAATATCTTCATTAAAACTGCATTAATGGAAGACATCAGCAGGGATAGCAGAGTAGGCCCTCTGAAAACCTCTCCTTCATAAAAGCAATGAGAACTCTGACCAAAATTGGCAAAATTCAATTTTTCAGAAGTCTGGAAATCAACCAAAGGCTTGCAACAATATGGGCAACATTTAGTCAAGAAACAAACAAACAAACAAACAAAAAAAAACAAACAAAAAAAACCCACCTTAGTCTCCGTAAGAAAAATTAGCTTCCTGGTGTTTTAACTTTACCTGTTCTCATTCTCTTCTCCCCGGCTCCCTAGAAGACTTAAAAACCAATAGTCTTATAACCATGATGAAAGCCAACATCCTGCCAAGACTGCAGGGTTAGTTTAACATATGAAAATCAGTCATTGTAATACAAAATATCAATTAATCCAAGATACAATGACCTACAGATTCAACGCAATCCATAGCAAAGCCCAAGCTAGCTTTTACTGTTGTTGCAGAAATAGACAAGCTGATCTCAAAATTCATGTAGAAATTCCAGAAACCCAGAATAGCCTAACAATTTTGAAAATCAAGAACAAAGTTGGAGGTCTGAACATCTTTCCATTTTTAAGATTATTTCAAATCTACAGTAACCAAGACAGTGTGGTACTGGCATAAAAATTATATATTTATCTTGTATATATATTTTATTATACACACATATATCAATGAAATAGGATTATAAGTTCAGAAATAAGCCCTCATATTTATAGTCAATTGATTTTTGACAGCTGCCAAGACAAATCATTAGGAAAGAATAATCTTTTCAATGACTAGTGGGACAGTTGGATCCTCAAGAAAAAGAATGACCCCTTCTGCACACTATATATAAAAATTAACTCAATATAGATCAAATATCTAAATGTGACAGTTAAAATCATAAAATTCATAGAAGAAAATATAGGTGTAACTCTGTGATATTGTATTAAACAATGATTCGTTAGATACAGCACCAAAAGCACCAGCAACAGAAGAAAAAGAAAGATAAATAGGACTTCATCAAAATTAAAAGTATTGTCCTTCAAAGGACAAAGAAATGAAAAGATGGCTCAGAAAATATGCTTAAATTATATATCTGATAAGAAATTTATATCTAGAATATACAGACAATACTTATAATACAACAATACAAAAGTAATTTAAAATTGGCAAATGATTTGAATTTATACATGTATTTGTCCATTTTCATACTGCTACTTGAGACTGAGTAATTAGAAAAAGATGTCGAATGGACCCATAGTTCCACATGGCTGGGGAGGCCTCACAATCATGGTGGAAGGCAAAAGAGGAACAAAGGCACGTCTTACATGGTGGCAGGCAAGAGAGTGTGTGCAGGGGAACTGCCTTTTACAAAACCATCAGATCTCGTGAGACTTATTCACTGTCACGAGAACAGCATGGAAAAAACCCATCCACATGATTCAATTACCTCCCACCAGGTCCCTCCTATGACAAGAGGATGTTATGGGAGCAACAATTCAAGAAGAGATTTGGGTGGGGACATAGCCACACTATATCAGTACAAATGGCCAATTAGCATGAAAAGATGACCAATATCATTAGTCATAAGGACAATGAATATCAAAACCACAATTATAGATTACTTAACACCCACTAGGATGACCATAATAAAAAAGATAGATAATAACAAGTCCTGGGGAAGATTTGTGGAAATGGAACACTCACATATTGCTGGTAGAATTTTAGAATGTTGCAGTCAGTTTGGAAAACAATTTGGAAGTACCTCAAAAAGTTAAACCTTGAGTTGCCATATGACCCATCAGTTCCACTCCTAGATAATATACTGAAGAGAACTGAAAACATATATTCACATACAATCTTATACATGAATGTCAAAAGTAGAATTTATCATAGCAGCCCCCAATGGAAACAAATTTCTATACATTGATGAATGAATAGACAAAATGTGGTATATTCACACAATGGAACATTATTAATCTGTATCACTGAATACAATGTACTCATATATGTTATAATATGGATAAATCTTGAAAACATGCTAGGTGAAAGATTCTAGATACAAAAGGGTACACATATGGAATGACTGCATTTACATAAAGTGTCTAGAATAGACAAATTCATAGAGACATAAAGTAAAGTGGTGATTGACAGGGGCTTGGGGGAGATAGGATTGGAGAGTGATTGCTAACAAGTATGTGGTTTCTTTTGGGGGTGGTGAAGATGTTCTGGAATTAGACAGTGGTCATGGTTGTGCAACTGTCTCCAGACATTGCCAAATGTAGCATGGGGGTCAAAGTAACCCCTTTGAAAACCACTGCTGCAGACTTACATGTACTGATGTGAAAACATCTTGAAGCGAATTATTAATTAATAGTAATCATCTTAAAAGAATCAGAACAATAAAAATGCACTGTTTACTTCAAAGATTGCTTTCACTTCAGGAGAGGAGAAAATTACAATTGGATAGAGTAGGAATAATCTGCAACATAATTTTCTTATATGAATAATAAGTTGTAATATTCTACTCACATGAAAGGAATGATTAAGAGGTTACATTTATGAACGTTTTTCTTTTTATAGTTCTTAGATGAAAGATGATGCACCATAAAAAAGATATTTTTCTTGTTACATTCTGTACTTAACACAGCATTGAAAAATATTCAGTCTGTTTCCACAATGATTAAAGCATAATTATATAAATAAAAATAAATCAAACTTTTGCATATTCAAGACAAGGGAGTGCAAGAAGCACCTGTTTCCAGTTTAATTGCCAGAGAGAACACTGAATCTAAATTGGATTCTCTAAAGAAAAGACACTGCCTTAGTTTAAAACTATTATTATATTATTATTATTATTTAGATGGAGTCTTGCTCTGTCACCCAGGCTGGAGTGCAGTGGCACAATCTTGGCTCACTGCAACCTCCACCGCCCGCCACGTGTTGAAGTGATTTTCCTGCCTCAGCCTCCTGAGTAGCTGAGACTACAGGCATGCGCCACCTTGCCCAGCTACTCTTTTTTTTTTTTTTTAATTTTTTTTTTTAGTAGAGACAGGGTTTTGCCATGTTGGCCAGGCTGGTCTCAAACTCCTGACCTCAGGTGATCCACCCGCCTCGGCCTCCCAAAGTGCTGGGAGTACAGGTGTGAGCCACCGGGCCCAGCCTTAGTTTAAAATTATGAAAGCAAAAGGCCCAAAAGGTAGGACTTCCTCGCAAGGCTCACTTATAGAGTAACAGTAATTGCTAACATTTTAGAATTTATTAAATGTGTCAAAACCCTCTATTAAATGTTTTAAATTACATTTAATTTCTACATGATCCTACTAGCTATGGTTCAAGGAGTCATTCCCATTTTATAGCTAAGGAAACTGAGGCTTAAAAAGATTGAGGACAGACAGGCAACAAGTAGTGAGATTCAGTACTGAATCCAGGCTCGTTTAATGACATAACCCATGTGTCATACCAACTTTTCTCTATTTAAAACAATAGTCAGATTGTAAGAAGAACCAGTGTGGGATAAAGTGTATGATTTGGATTGCATTTATTATTACATAGTGCTAAAGTTTCAATGACATTTTTGCCAGTAGAGATAAAAATCACTAAGCTGAGTATCTTGCAAAAATATGTTTTCACATGACAGGGGCCGTAGAAACTTTTAATATTGGAATTTGTGAGGCGTCTGATGAAGCCTGGGATATGATGTTTGGCTCTCTCCAAGGAGTCAGGGGAGGAGGTCAAAGCCAGATATGCTTAATAAGTGTAGGGCTAGGATTTGATCCAATGCCTATCTCATTGCTGACCTTTGACTCTTTCTACTGTCCTATGCTGCTTCTCCCTGGATTACAAAACAGTCACACACACACTGGTGCTCAGTGTTGGGCACCAGTCCCAGACTATACCAGCATATACACAGCATGAGTATAGATAGAACTCAAGGCCATCTCTGTTTACTGCTCAGAAAAGCTAAAAGCCCAACTTACAGAGATGATCTAGTCTGGGACTCCAGCACATATAGGTGCAGCCCATTTGCGGGATTTGAAAAAACACAACTCAGAAGGGGCATGTCTCAAAGATTCTATCCAGGTTGAGAAGCTAGGAAGAACCTATGGGGTTGAGGAGCTAGAAAGAACTTAGAGTTGCTTCCACATTTATTACTATATTTGAGCTTCACAGAAATCCATGGAATAGCAAACTATGTTCTATTATGATTTAATTTTATAAATGAAAAGATGAAGAATCAGAGATTTAAGTAACTTTTAATAGGTCACATGTCAATGAGTATGGTAAGGTAGATCTTTTCATTCAATTTATTCATTTATTTGTGTTATTTTGTAGTGTTATTTCTATTGTATCAGGTTCCATACTTTGGCTACATAATATTTTTCCAGGAAATATTGTGCTGTATTAAAGCATTTCCATCTAGTTTAATAATTGAATTCCTCACACAATTTGTGTTGAGTTCCTTCTTATCTTTGTCCCAGGAGTAGAAGGGAACATTTCAATAGATTTCTAAGAATAAACATTTACTCTCACAAACTGCTTCTGTATGTCTCTATTGCTATCTTCTCTACTTTATTTCAAGAATTTGTTTAAAATGTATCCATAGAAACAACTGGAGAAGAAAGTGAAAACTATGTAACATTCTCAGCCAATGGCTTTCTGAATTTTGGACATTCAATCCTCAAGGTATTTGAAGTAGTTATTTCTTGAGACTGAATACATTTCTAAAGGAGATTCTCTTCACATTTCTTCTGAATGTTTTAGGTTATAAATTTTTACTCTATAATTTTAATGAAAAACTCCAAATAGTATAAAACATTCTAGTTTTATCGCTGTAGCTGAAAGGGGGTGTCCTAATCTGGGTTACCTGCGTGAATCCCTCTTTCTGCTCAGCATCTCCATAACTGGCTTCCCAATGCTGAGGTTAGGTCATAGAAAACTGGACATCACATACCTCTGTCCAGGCATATTGAATAGAGGATTGCAGGAAGCCTGTGTGACTGGAATGGAATGACAAAGAGGAAAACAAACAAGAAAAATTTACACTAAAGCTTAGTGGTGCACTTGTGGAAAAAAAGAGATAACAGGTATTAATCTCAACACCATGAATTTTGCCACACTTTGATGATCACTGAGAATGAACATGTTTCATGATAACCTATTTAATACTCATGAATTCTCTAAAATGAGGAAATGTGATAAATGTAGAGAACGTTGAAATTTTCCCTTACTGCTATTTACATGACTTTACTATTTACATCTGTACCACAGAGGCTTGGCATGGAAGCAATCATTCCGTCAGTTGGTGTGGAAGTCTGCAGCTTTTTTTCAGTTCATAGGGAACAGCAGTAACTAATGATGGCTGCTGCTGCAGATCCTACATTATATGCTTTTATCTTCACTAGACAGTTTTAGTTTTGAAGATCTCCTTTATTCACCTCTTCAAGCTGATCAAATTGCAAAAATCATTGAATGGAATTCTATATTGGCCTCATACGTGAAGAGGTGAACCTATAAAATAGCTAAGTGAGAAAGGCTTATATATTTTAAGGGACACTGTAGTTCAGTGTGGGTAGAGAGTTTTAATGCTTTTAGTTGATTATTTCAAGGAAATAGTGAAAGAAATTTCATGGGCAGAGGTAGAAAGAATTGGTCAGGGTGGTTTTGCAGTGCTAAAGGTCTGTCACAATAGTTCAAGGTCAACTCTCAAATCATTTGTGGCTAGTTTAACATGTTGTAAATTATGCAACATAATATAGAGTTAGACTTCTTTAGCTGCCACCTGCACTTCCTGTAGAGAAGGCTAAATCTCTATTTGCTGTCCAGAGATTAACTGTAATAAACAATGGCCAGTTTCTACAACCATTGTCCTACATGATAGAGTTAGCTGTGTCTTCAAAACTGCTTTCCTTAGCACACACACACAAAAAACGCCTTACTTATGCTATTCTACTTTGAGTGTCCTTTCATTCTTTCTTCCACGTGTGGGACTCAGTTAAAATGTTGTTTCCTCTGAACAGACTAGTTATTGATATAAAGAATTGTTCATTGGCTCCCTTGTGTTCCCTTCACATTTTTAAAAGAGTTCTATTACTGCAGCGTCAAGCATGTTAGTGCATGCTGGGGTAAGCATTGGTTTAGCTCAATGGTCACAAATATGAGTGAATAAAATATAGTACCAACTTCTAAGGTGTTTACAGTATTGTGACTCTTATTTATGTATCTAATTTCCCCTATAGAATAGCATATTAACTCCATGAAGGTATACACTGTGTTTCATTTATCTTTTTCTTCTCAGCCCCTAGCACAAGGGTTTGCACAGAAAAACATTTAAGAAATGTGTATAGTGATTACTCACTAAGTGTTGTTAAAACATATTATCTGACTCATCAGATAAAGAGTGAATCCTAATAAAAATATACAAATAAAAAACGTAAATAGTGTTGCACTAAAATTAGGAAATTATACATAATGGAGTATTTATATTTTTATCATTAAAAAAATATGTGACCATTGATTTACTGACTCATTCAATTGTTCAGTTAAAAAACATTCATTAAAATAATACAAAACAAATTAACATATTTCCTATATCTGCATATTATATCAAATTTCGAAAATCATGTATGAAGTTATCTAGAATTAAAAACCAAGGAAATTTATAATCAATTTCCCCAAATTTCTCATAAATAAAAGGCAAATGATGTCTAACTATGAGCAATGATGCTCATCCGGTAATTAGACAGATAATTGTTTGTCTTTTTTCTTTTGAAAAATCAATTTTCAACTTACTTTCACAGTCTGTTGGCTTTGTTTTGAATAGACCCTTAGCAAATTAATTGAAATTAAAAGTTAATGAAGTTTAAGGTCCATTTGGAAATGTGGCATTCTGAAATATCTACTAATCTGCCCACAGAAGTTGGGTTTTAGTAGAACTTATTCCAGTGAGACACATTTTAAGATTCTACACATCTAGTAACTCTAAGATTTGATGGCGCTATGTTTAATTTTAGTATTCTAAATTTTGACATTGAAAGAGCAGAACTAAAGTATTAATAAACTAATATTGGGATGACTTTCTTTAAGATTTACAGAGACTAAAAAAGCATTTTGGTGTCTGTCTCCTCAGTATATACAAGGGATGGATTGTGGAGTGTCATTGAAAGGTTGAAGTCTGATTTCATTCCATAAATATATAGTGTATAAACCTCTGGAAACAGGTTCCACCTTCTCCCATGAAGCATTCATCTTGTGATTATCTGATATGGATTTTTACTAAGTTATTTAAATGAAAAAATCCAATTTCAATAGACTAAATTAAAAAAAGAAAATATGATAATCTTACTAGATGCAGGGAAAAATGTCAGAATTCACATCCTTTCATGATAAAAACTCTCAGCAATATAGAAATAGAAGGCAATTTTCTCAACCTAGAAAAAGAGTAGCTACAAAAAACTTAGAGTCAACATCATAATTAACTGTGAAAGAAAAACATGTTCCTCCTGTAATCAGAAATAAGGCAAAAATGTCTGCACTCACTACTCCTATTCATCATTTTACTGGAGGTCAGTAGAATGGGGCAAAGAAATAAAAAGGTACACAGATCAAAAACAAAGAAATAAAATAGCCTGTATTCACAGATACATGATTTTCTACATAGAAAAATGTCGAAAATCTACATAAATGCTATTAGAACTAGTGAGTTTAACACGGTAGCAAAATGAAAATTACTAATTTTATTTTTATATACTAGCAAGAAACACTTCGAATTTCTTTTTAAAAAATATTCAAACAGCACCAAAATTATGAAATGCATAAATTTAAATGTAGCAAAATGTGCAAGATTTTTATGTTGACAAACACAAAATTCATTAATTAAAGAAACAAAGAAATACCTAAATAAATGGAGAAATATACTGAATTCATGCACTGGAAGACTCAGTACCATTAAAATACCAACTCCCCAAGCATGTCAAATAATTTAATACAATACTAGAAAAGATTTCAGCAGATTTTTTGAGATAAATAATTTTATTCCAAAAATTTATTTAGATAGGCAAATAATCCATTTGAAGCAGAAGAGGAATGTTAGAGAATTAATTTTGAACAAGAAGAGGAATGTTGAAGAATTCATCTTATTTCAAGACCTATTATGAAGCTACAGTATCAAGACAGTGGTGTTGGCAAAACAGTAGACAAATATATCAATGGAACCAATCACAATTTAAAAATAGATCCATATATATCTATCTGTGTATCTGATTTTCTACAAAGGTGCAGGCAATTTAATGAAAAATGAAAATCTTTCAAACAAATAGTGCTGGAACAATTGGACATTCATATTTCAAAAAGTGATCCTCAGTCTATACATCATATCATATACAAAATTTAACTCAAAATGGATTGGTTACCTAAATGTAAAACATAAAACTGTAAAACTTGTAAAATAAAACATAGAAAAAAGTAACCTTGATTAGTAAAAGAGTTATTAAATATGACAGTAAATTCATGATCAGTTAACATAATAAAAACTGATGGATTATTTGCCTATCTAAACGTTCATTAAGAATTAAAACATTTATCTTTAAAAGACTGTTAAGAAAGCAACAATGCAAGCAACAGATTGGGAGAAAACATTTGCAAGAGAATATGCAATAAAGAAATGTATACAGACAATACAAATAACTTTATTCACCATAAAAACAGAACAATCCAATTATTTAAAATGAGTGAAAAATGTGAAAAACTACTTGTCTAAAGTGAAAATCAAAATGAAATAAACCAATACCCCGCCTCGCCAACCACTTGCCAAGACCTGATAATACTAAGTGGTGACAAGAGAGTGAAGCAACTGGAAAACTCATCCATGGCTTGTGAATATGCAGAATATGGAACCCCGTGGGAAAATAGTTTGGCAGTTTATTAAATTGAATATACCATTATCAAATGATCTAGCAATCCTATATAAAAAAGAGCTACATAAACCATGTTTCTTTCCTATATAAAATGATAATCTAACAATACAAATATAGAGCTGCCACTTAAGTGCATTAAACATTGAGCAGTAATATATTTCCATTATTCAATAGTAAAAGGAACTACCTTATAGGATTAGAGCTAATACTCCCACTAATGCTCCTGATTTTTTACACAAAAATAAATGATATTAAACTGTAAGTCATAAAGAATGAATTGACTTTTTCTCAATGAAACCACTTAATTGTTTTTTAATGGAACAATTAGTTGTTCTTCGTTCTTAATTTTCATTCTTTTTAGTTTTTCTCCAGATAGTTACTGAAGAAAAATACATATAAATTAGGCTTTTTATCTGCAGAACTGGACATGCCAAGGTAGTGGTTTGGGGTTAATGCTCTCTCTGAAGGAAAACTCACATTTTTCAGGAGAGGCTAAATGCTCTTGTGGAGGTGGTTTTTAGATCTTCAAACAAATCTCCCACTCCAGGCCCAGATAGTCCTTTTGACTTAAAGAAGAGTCCCCTAGGGACAGAAGGCTGATGCTGTGATACCTAAATCACAGCTGTGGCAATTTGGCACAGGCTGTTTTCTAAGATAGCATGTCAACTCAGGGAACAAGACTGACTAGGGTCTTAATTTCCTAAATATGTATATTTCCCAAATAGCCTTCTTTAGCATACGATTTAAAACAAAAAGAACGGTGGATTTGGGCACACTCTCCCAAGATCTTTAGGATGGGAAACACTTAGGTGGTTTCACTTTCCGAAAAGATGTTTCCCACATCTTTGTTGGTCATGATGTAATTAGAATTGTAGAACGCTTCAAGGTTCAGAAAGTTCTGCATGCCTAAGAGTGTAGGACCCTTGTAAGGGATGAACTTTAATTGGCAATTCAGAATTTCATTAAGGAAAATGAAATCATATATGTGTTCTTCCACAGCTGATAGCATTTACATCAGCTGACATTCCAGTCATACATGTTTTCAGTTATTTTTATTCCTGTGTCTTAACTGATTAGAAAGACTAATTTATTGAATTCATGAAATCTTTTATTTAAATGAAACATATCAAAAATTCAAACCATTTCTCCTCGCTATAAATTTCTCCTTGTAATGTATTTTTTAAAATACAGACCACTCTTTGTTTGGGCTAGAAAGCTTGATCTTTGACTCCTCCCAGTCTTTTATCAATACCCCTCTTTGCTTCCTCTACATCCAGTCAGACATCAATGCTCTCATTTCTCTCTGTCAAGCGTCTTTTGTCTAATTCAATTTCAATTCCACCAGGGCTGCCGTTCCTAGCTCAGGTCCTTACCATCTTTCATGCTGATTATTGTAGTAACCTAACTGATTTCCCTTTTTCCAGTCTGTACTCCACTTTGTAACCCAGGAAGAAATATAAAATAGTAATTAAGTGTGCCAGAAATAGATGTCCTGATTTTGAGCTTCAGTCATAGATTAGTCACTTAGTGTCTTCAAGTCTAAGTTTTCTGAGTTTCCTGTGAAGTTGATATATATTCTTCAGCACAGTGCCTCACACATAGAATTGCTAAAAATATGTTAACAAGGATTATTTATCTCTCTGTCGGATCTCAGCACAATGTAGTATAATCACGTGTGCACTTGTTTTATTTTTCCATGTAGACCATGAACTTCACTGGAGTGGACACTGAATCTTACTGATTTTTTAGTGTACAATTACACAGGAACTAATTTAGTGTACAACAATTACACAGGTAACCATAGCAGGATGTGATAAATATTTATCAGGTACAATTACATAGATTTTATTTACCAGCCATCTGTGGATATTCTTGTCAAAGATGATCCAGATTCCTAATAAGATTTATCTAGAAAGAGTGTATGCCTTGAGATCAAACACGCTGAGTTTAAAATCTGTCTTTGGCATATACAATCGGTGCGACTTTATGGAGATTAAGAACCTTTCTATGCCTCCTTCCTTTAACAAAAACTGGCATAACAAGCTCTACAACACACACAATTGTTAAATAACTTTAACATAAAATGTTAGTTTCACCCTTAACATACAACTCATACACAATTACACAAATTCTTAACATTTAACTCATATACAGTTACACAAACTGATCCCTCATATTTCTGGAGCAAATGCATTCTGCTTTATTGCTTTTTAAGCATACATTGGTTGGTATCATAATTATCTACATAAGTAACAATTTGGCAGTGATGTAGCTAATATTTAGTTCATTTTTAAAAGCCCAAAAGTTAATATAATTATAAAAGAGTTCTTAAACAAATTGGATATATCCTCACTTACATTTTTGAGAAAGTTAGTGAAACTAAGTAAACAAAATAAGAGCAAAGTTGCCCTATCAAAACAAAGATCACCTGGAAAAATTCATTTGACATCACAATAATAAAGAGGCTGAAAACACGGGGGTCTAGTTTCATCAAGACTAACAAAATGGCAAACATAAGGTCAACATTAACGAAGTCATTCATTCATTCACTCAGAGATTTCTCCCTCATCCCTTCCCTCCTTCCCTCCCTCCCTCCCTCCCTCCCTCCCTCCCTCCCTTCCTTCCTTCCTTCCTTCCTTCCTTCCTTCCTTCCTTCCTTCCTTCCTTCCTTCCTTCCTTCCTTCCTTCCTTCCTTCCTTCCTTCCTCCCTCCCTCCCTTCTTTCCTCCCTTCCTCCCTTCTTTCCTCCCTCCCTCCCTCCCTTCCTTTTTCCTTCCTTCTTTCTAGCTCATATTATTTGAGTGTCTTTTATGTGCTGGGTGCTATTTATAGAAAGCTCCACCTTTTGAGGAACTCACAGTGTAGCTTAAAGAAAAACTCAGTCCATCATTTTAAAGTTCAATTATTTTTACACAATGGGCCCTCAAAAATGGGATTAAAAATGTCATTGAGATTGTTTGGACTTAGCTATCTGTAAGCCCAACGCAGTATTTGAGATATTAGCAATGACACGGTAATTTCTTTAAAAGTTCTGGTTTACATTTTTTTTTTTTTTTTTTTTTTTTTGTGGCAGAGTCTCACTCTGTTGCCCAGGTTAGAGTGCAGTGGTGCAATCTCAGCTCACTGCAACATCCACCTCCTGGGTTCAAGTGATTCTCATACCTCAGCCTCCTGAGTAGCCGGGAGTATAGGTGTTTGCCACCATGCCTGGCTAACTTTTGTATCTTTGGTAGAGACGGGGTTTCACCATATTGACCAGGCTGGTCTCGAACTCCTGACCTCAAATGATTTGCCCATCTCGGCCTCCAAAAATGCTGTGATTACAGGCATGGGCCACCACGCCCGGCCTACATATGGATTTTAGTAGAACTGAAGTGGATGTATGTGATGCCTGGGATGGAAGAGACTTAGGCAACATCTCTCCATAGAGCTAATGCTAGGTACTTATGACACACCAATTTCCATTCTGTCTCTCTCTCTCTCTCTTTTTTTTTTTTGAGATGGAGTCTCAATTTTGTCACCCAGGCTGGAGTGCAGTGGCGCGATCTCAGCTCACTGCAACCTCCACCTCCAGGGTTAAGCTATTCTCCTGCCTCAGCCTCCTGAGTAGCTGGGATTAGAGGCACACACTACCACATCCAGCTAATTTTTGTATTTTTAGTAGAGACGGGGTTTCACCATGTTGGTCATGCCGGTCTCGAACTCCTGACTTCGTGATCCACCCGCCTTGGCCTCCTCAAGTGCTGAGATTACAGAAGTGAACCACCGTGCCTGGCTTCCATTCTCTTAATGAATGCTTAAGAACTTCTTTAGCTGTCTCAGTAAGTTTGGGGCAAGGAAGTAGTTGTTCTACCATAGGCAAAAAAGAGCTGTGGCATTTGCAATTTCCCAATGCCAATCTGTATGCTGGGTGCTATGGACTGAAGTTTGTGTTTCTCCAAAATTCACACGTTGAAATAGATGAGGCTTTGGGGCAGTAATTTAGGTCAAGAGAGTGGAGCCTCCAGAGAGTTCTCTAGTCCGTTCTCTACCATGTGAGGATACAGTAAGTTAAGAGTATGCAACATGAAACAGGGTCCTTACCAGAATTTGACCATGCTGGCATCCTGATCCTGAACTTACAGCCACCAGAACTGTGAGAAATAAATGCTTGTTACTTAAGCCACCCAGTCTATGGTAATTTGTGAAAGCAACCTGAAATGTCACAGACAAGGGCGTTCCAGTATCTACCTAGGAATTTACTTAATAACTACTTGTTGTGCTTTTAGTGTGTACCTTTACTATGAGAAACTTGTTCAAAGTACAGATTTCATGAAATCTACTCTTAGAACTTTATATTTGGTCAGTTGGAGATGAGATCTCTAAGTCTATTTTGAAAACAGTTTATCAGATGATCCTGATGTTCAATGAGGTTTGGAAAACCCTGGGATCATACCTTTACGTATCAGAGTTCCAGAAGTTCTGCCCTCTGACTCATCTGGTTATGAGAGGTAGAAGTCCCTGGTGAGTCACAGAGATGAGCGCAAAGCCTCTGACAGTTTGGCAGAGGCTGTACTGGTCTGGGAAGCCCAACAGAGGCAGGAGGACATGGTGGTCAATAGATCATCTGAGCAGAGGTACAGCACTGTTCTGGTAATATGTGACAAACCGTTCTCTCTCTCTCCTTGAGGGATAATTGGAGTGAAGGGTCAGATTTCCAGCAAAAGGACTGATTTCCTTCTAATGAAGTGGGTAAGGGATTAGAGAACTCCCCTTTGCTCTCTGTGGGGCCATATTTGTACTCTAGGTGTGGACAATGATCTGCTTACACTTTTTGCTTATTGTTGTATAGTCATTTATATATTCTAGCATCATTCCCTTTTGGAATCCAATAAAGTTATTGCCATTATTAACAATCATTAATAATCATCACGGTGGGGAGCTCTCTTGCTGTCAAAATTGTTTGGATGAATTTTTCTTACCTATTAGCTAGGTTTGTAGCTAGGAGGTGGCATTCTGATCATAGTCAACTGCTTGGCTTGGTCTTACAGTGGGAAGGAACAGGAAGTTTATATTTGATACGATTCTGTAATATTCTTCTTTTGCAATACATGCAGAGACAATGTCTGTGGACCAATCTCATCTGGTAGGGAAATTTACTTAGTTCCTTGAATGTGCATTTTGAAATCAATTCTGTTTGGTGAATCAATCAGGAGGTTGTTCTACCCCAAATCAAGTACTTCTTAGAAACAATGAAGAGATAAATTAGTATGTGATTGGATCAGCTGTCACATACTGCATCTTATTTGGGTTCCAATGTCTGCTCAGAGAAGGAATATTTGATAGGTACCAAATTTTCTTTCATTTTGTGTTAGTGCTGAGCTAAACAAAATAGGGTTTTTGTAGAATCCTTTTGAACATATTTCATATTTGTTCTTATAGAATAAAATATTTTGCTTGTATTCCAGTTGGCCATTATTTGTGATCATTTTAACAAAAACTGTTTGCTTATAATGTTTGATATTTCTCAGTGAGTTTTGACAACAGATATCTCTCTATTCTCCTAGAAAATATGAGCATGAAGAGTGTTTATTAGGATTATGTTGTCATCCCACCAGATATTAAAATTCTTAAATATTTTCATAAAATAAATGTATTAAAAAAGAATACTAGTGGCAATTTTGAGTAGTTCTGTGATCACTCTAAGTGTATATCTTAATTTTCTTTAGATCAAAATGAACCTAATTTCATTAAGCCAAGAAACACTGATATTTACTAGTCTTTACAATCTGTGTAACTTGTTTCCAACCAGGTCACACGTGCAGCAAAGAGCTCTGTGAACAAACGCTGAGGCATGCATACTGATACATGATGAAGAAAGACGAATGTGCTCTTTTGACTTTATAAGAAACCTTGTCAAAGAAAACTTTTTAAAATATTGTATAATTAATTGATAGACTGATAAAGCATTCTGGTCTATTTGCTGTGCTTCTGTTTTGAAACAGAGTCTCCCTTTGTGATCCAGGCTGGAGTGCAGTGGCATGATCTTGGCTCCCTGAAACCTCCCGGGTTCAAGCTATTCTCCTGCCTCAGCCTCCTGAGTAGCTGGTATCACTGCCATGCCGCTGATTTTTGTATCTTTAGAGACGGGGTTTAACCATGTTGGACAGGCTGGTCTCGAACTCCTGGCCTCAAGTGATCTGCCGCACGCTTCTGCCTCCCAAAGTGCTGGGATTACAGGCGTGAGCCACTGCACACGGCCTTATTTGCTACTTTATGTTAGAGAGAGAGAAAAAAAAAACAAAAAACAAAACAAGACAAAAAAAACATGTCTCTACTGTTGCAGGATGGTGTTTTGTCAGAATTGTCGCATGCGGCCGCATCCTGCACTTGGTGACTAAACATACTTGACAGCACAATCACTTAGTGGCTGCCTCATTAAGGACCCTCAGCCACTGCCGTTAAACTAAAGTTGGGTGACTAGGATACCTAGCATGGCAATATTTACATTAAAGCTTTTTTTATTACATTTTAATCAGTGCCTAGAATCTCATTAAATACTGTTTATAAAATCTTGTCAGCCACCAGTTGCTATTCTATAAAAACATTTGCACATAGTGTACATATCTTTTACTTAATGAAATAGGTTTTTGCTTTGTAACATCTATTACCTCGAAGGAATTAATGTCAATAATAATAGCCAAGATTTACTGTACTTCACACATAGTGGCAAGTACCACATTTTTACTTGCATTATCTTATTTATCCCTCTTCACAAGCTTGTGAGAAGACTGAGGAATGGGGAGGCTCAGAGACTAGCCCAAGATTATATACCTAATAGGTAGTAAAAGGAGACTGAATATACTGAATCAATTTATATTGCTTGAGAGCTCTTTAACCATATGTTAAAAGTATAAGGTTGAGCATGGTTATGATTCTGTATTAAGTAAGGTAGTTGAGTACATGTACTTCAAATTATGGGTATAAACACATTGTATTTCTGTAGTGCCTTTCACAGGACTTTCCACTGCTTTACTTTATTTATCCTAAGACAGTATTGTGAGTGAATTGTCTTCTAGTGGTGTTATTGTCTTCTAGCCATGGAGAGGATAAACTTCTTTCTGAGTCTGCAGAGCTTGGACTAGACTAAGTCTAATTTAATGAGCAGGGCACTTTCTATGAAATCATATTGCCTCTCCCTGTAGGCCAATCCACTTTTTCACTAACGATGATATTCAGTGAACACTGATTCAGAATAGAGCAAACTATGAAAGTACCAACATGTTATTTTAACCCCAAATCCCCAATTATCTCATAAGCATTCACCAAATTTGTAAAAATGCGTTTCATTTCTAATTCTAATTATGTAGGTTGAAAGTTGAAGCATTACTCTACTGAAAGACATTGAACATGTTGGGTGACATATATTGGGGAAAAAACTACTAATTTTTTACTTTTCCAAAGAAAATGTGTGGGAAATTGAGATGAAGCATTATCATAGTAGGAAAATAATTAATCCAGAATAAGGTTAACATAGAAAACCTGCAGTATAGATTTTCCAGCAGCCCAAGAAAAAAAATACTCAACCATCTAAAATATAAACACAAGACAGTTTTTGATAACTTTTTCTGATACTGAAACATAAATAAAATTTCTTTGATGAAGTTCTCATAACAAGTTATCCTAGACAGGGATCTACATAATGAATACAACTGAAACTAGATAAGAAATCCATAGCACTAAAGTGTGATTCAGTAAGAAATTCTAGAAAAGAACAAGCCAGTAGAGCTATATATATAATTTTCTGAGGGCCTGAATTGATGCTAGGGTAAAATTAGAATACTCAGAATGTCTCACAAAAGATGTGGCTTTGGGACTGCATATTCTTTTGAGAATCAGATGAAAGCTCTGATTGGAACTTCTCTCTCCAAAAATACAGACACAAAATTACATTTGCGATATATTTAATGAAAGAAAATGTAAATCTGAAAAATCCAGCGACATTTTCACTCCTGGAAGTGTGTTCCTTACATCCAGAATTCCCCTAATAAATGAATGAATAGTTTCAATTTCTTATTAATATTATTTGCCACAATCAGACTTTGGTAAGGATTAACAGCAGGGATTTGGGGGATGCAATTTCTGGCAAGCAGCTGTATCTTTTTTAATGACTGATCAAAGGGAGATGCAAACCACTGTGAAGTAGGTGAAATTAAGAGCCCTAGCTGAGCGCGGTAGCTCACACCTGTATCCCAGCACTTTGGAAGGCTGAGGCCAGCAGATATCTTGAGATCAGGTGTTTGAGGCCAGCAGGGCCAATATGGTGAAACCCCATCTGTACTAAAAATACAAAAATTAGACAGCCATGGTGGCATGCTCCTGTAATCCCAGCTACTTGAGAGGCTGAGGCACAATTGCTTGAACCTGGGAAATGGAGGTTGCAGTGAGCCGAGATCGAGATCGCCGCCACTGCACTTCAGCCTGGGTGACAGGGCGAGACTCTGCCTCAAAAACAAAAACAAAACAAAACAAAACAAAAAAGGAAATTACAAGCCTTTGTGAAAATTAAGGAACACAAGCAAGACTTGAACTTTAGAGCTTTGTTTCTGACTGAAAGTGCATAAAGTGGCAATAATAATAATAATAATAATAATTTATTGAGCATTTACATGTTCCAACTCAGGTTCCCTGTCAACATTATGATGTTAGCACTACCATTCACCCCATTTTCCATAGGAATAAACTGAGACATAGTGAGGTTAAGTGACTTGCCCAAAGTCTGAGTCCAGATATGATAACTACATTCAGAGAATTCATTTAGAAAGAAGATTTCTGTTCTTCACTTAAAAAAAATGGCATTTATTTTTCTTAGAGAATAAATTATTTAAAAATAAATTGAACTCATAAAAGACAAATTTGGTATATTAAAATAGACATCAAAATAGCAAAGTTAATGATCATTAAATTTATTTTACTGCCTGCTGCCTTGTTCCAGCATTTAAGGGTTTTAGGCTCAGTGAGCTGGAAAGGACTTCAATAGTGACTCTGTCTGTCTCCTTGACAAGCCTTACACTTATTGTAAATGGATGTCGAGTGTTCTTGATCCTAAAGTTTAAAAAACATCTACACCTTACCAAATTATTTAATATATTTGTGTATACTTCATTGTCTATTAAATGTGTATTTTTGTAAGAGTGGTAAAAATTAAAAATTAAATCTTAGGCCTAAATTTTTATTTATTATTGTATTTTGCATACTTACCATTCACTTCTGCTATTTATTTCACATGGTGAATCTGTCATATCCTAGTATGCATTTATTTATTCTAGTACACACTTATAATTCTATTATTCCTATTTATATTCACTTACTTTCTAACCTTAGAAAGATGGAGTCTATAGCTATTGCATGACTGAGTTCAGCTTTGTAAAATAATAAACATTAACTGAGCATGTGTGTTAGTTCCAAATTTAGGGTTACATAATACTTGTCTGGTTTGACCTGTGTCCTTAGAAAAATCTTTCGGGTCTGGCTTTTTTGGTTAATGTTTTATTGCTTTCATTTATGAAAACACACATTTCCATGGTAAGGAATAATTTTGGTTTATTCAACTTAGCACAAGAGATAATGTTCTGAAACCTCAAGACATGGCTATATGAGGCATTTATTGAGTAAAATTCTGTCAGATGGACAGGTGGACAATCATGTCCCAAACCTAAAGAAATCAGATAAGGAAAATTTTAAAATATACATTAGGCGATGGCATAAAATTAATTCAGTCCTCTTCCTGTTGCTGTCCTGTTCCTGTTCCTATTTTGCCATTCCTTCCTCCACCCTCTTTTAGAGTTTTCATTTTAATTGGTGACTGAATACAGTTTTCTTCACAAGCTTGTGTTCCCTTATCCCACAGATGTCAGGAGGAGGTGGGAGTAAATGCAGCTGGGAAACAGAATCGAGTTTCATCCTTCCCAATAAACAGCAGGGTGAATAGTGCTCTGCTTATCTTTCTACAAGCAGCTTTCTATTAGATTCTATTTCAAGATTATGGGTTCAAAGTAGGTGATCTCTAAGATTCCGAGCCTAGATTCTTGTCTGAGCAACCCACTCAAGGAAACATACACACACACACACACACTGCACAGTTGCCTCCCTCTATTATTATTCCTAGCTGCAATAAAAATCAATGATCATTGTATATGCCCCATGAAAGGGTAAAAAAAAAAAATCATTCATAGTATTTTAATTCTGGAATTTAGGATTACAAAATATCAGTTAAAATGAGATAGGAACTTTTAAACCTTACACACACCTGTTAGAATATAAAGCCAAGGAATGCCACTATTTCCTCGTTATTTGGGTAAAGATTTAATTAAATATAATGTAAATTTGTATTATGTAAATACCACAGAAACATATCCTATGAATTATAGCTTCAAAAATGTTCAACTGATGAGAGAAGAGCATGCGCTAAGATAAAAACAAGTAGTTTTGTCATTTACTGGGTGAAGAGAGTTCCTTTCACGGACTGACATTTTAGGCTTTACAAATGAACATGAATATAAACATATTTATAACATGCTGTATAATCTAAAGACCCCTGGACTCTCAACATTGGTTCCAGACTTTAGGTGATCTTAGAGTCTACCACAAAACCTGTAGGGAGTGCCTGTTGAATTTATGAATGCTACTAAATTATTTTTTTCTATCATTTGAAACACTAAAAAATTAAAGCAAAAAGAATAAATGCGTCAGCACGCAGTGGGGGCTGTAACATGCACCACATGCATTTATCCTAAAGGCAGTGTAATGCTTTATGAAAATGGCTCATTGTGAAGACAGAAGCTTTTATAAAACTGAAAGTGGGGGTTTTTCTTCATCATATGAAGAGAGCAGAGTGACTGATGTTACAAAAGAAATGTTGAAAGAGAAAGGTCATCTTATCTCTGATACATTTGATTTTTTTCCCCAAAAGATGTATCGGTTAGGAAATCTATTCGTCTGGGAAAAAAAAAATCCTGTAAGTCATTAGGAGATGCGTTCCCCGGTCACTTATAACCACATGAATAAACCATTCTTACTGATCATGAAACAGATCAAGAAGAATACTATATAGCTGCCTTCTGGCTAAAATTCTGAAAAGTTATGACACCTTTCAAGAGATTAGTATTCTTGGTGTCTACTTGGCAAGGTTGTAAATGGAATTTGTGAAGGATTTCTATCTCCACTTTTCCCTTCTGGAAACTCCAGCTCAATATATTTCTCTGCTGGATTTGGTATATTTTGCAGTAATATTTGTGGCCTGAATTGGAAGTCTTGGATTAGGGAAAAACATACTTGTCACAAGTCTATTAGAATACGTTTGACTAAAATTACTAAAGAAGACACGAGCATTTTGTTTGCCTTTGTGAAAAATGTTTACAGCATGCAGTCATCAAGAGTGATTTATAGAGCTAAAATAGTAAATACATTAAAATATACTTAATATACATGTCCCTTTCTCTACTTAAAAAAATAATTTAAAATCCCTATTTGGATTTCAAACAGATGTTTAAAATTAATTTAATAATAAGGTTTAATATTGAATCTACTCCCAAAATTAAAGAAATCTTCTGTATTTAGTTACTTTGAGGGCTTTTTATAAAGTTGTGCTTTATCCTTTAATGAAAACAAAGTGTTATTTCACTATGATAAAGATCTTGAAGGGACTTGAAAAGTAAGGGTAGTCCTAGTCTAAATGAAACCATTCAAGCAGGGCTATGAATGTGCCTTTGCCAGAGATTTATAACACCTACTTAAAATGCTACATTGGTAGGAAATGAGAAGAAGAAGAAAAAAAATCCTCTGCAAGTCAGAAAACCTTTGAGAAAGCAGTGAAAATCTTAACAATAAAATGCTGCAAATCGCTAATAAAGTACCTTTGCTTATTTGACAGTCTGCAAAATGTACAACAGTATGGACTCATACAGTAAAGAAAAGGGAGAATTACTTGCTTAAAGTGACAAACATTCTTCATTTGTGCCTGTCAATTTCTGATGCAAGATCAATTACAGAATACAGAATTCCTTTATAATAATTTTGATAATAATGTTAACCTTATCTTACAAGTCTGATAATGAACAAAGATTTTGATGAATTTTATGTGTGACTAAAGTTTTTTTGTCATTTGACAAAAACAAGAGGAATTCATTATTTAAATGGAGGAAACGAGAATCAAAAAACCTCAGTAAAAAATACACGAGGGTCAAACATCACTAGATATCACTAATTTAACTTTAGGATATATGGTTGCACTTTTCATAGGAAGGTAGTAATGTCATCATTCTGTAGCCATCTGTACTTTATGCCTGTATTTGTGTGTTTGTGTGTGTGTGTGTGTCTGTGTGTGAGTATATAGTTACTGTGTGTTTTATATTGTATGATACCTAAAATTAAAAAAAATCTGACCACATATTTCCTATATAGAAAAAATAGTCTATAGAAATCAAGTCAAGTAGCCCGTAGCATTTTTCTTGAGAAAGGATTATGAGAATGAGCTCAGCATTTACCAATTGAGCTGGACTGAGCCAGATGACTGTTGAAGGATGAATCTTCACAAGCTGGCAATTTTCCACGGTGAAACCTGGAGAATTTTCTCATTAATGTGGACTAAATGAATAGAAAATGGTGGCTCATAGACACCGGGAAAGATTATCTAATTTCCTAGAGATGAGCATTTACGGGATTAAGATTCATTATCATTGCTTTCAAATATTACTTTTGGTACAGGTCCCTGGTTCAAACAGCTGAGCACTGAGATGTGTCAGTGATCCTGTTACCTCTTTAGTGCCCTGGCCCGGATTCTTGATTCCCTGGCCTGCTTCCTGGAATTCATTCTTTACCTATTTATATGGATGACACCTGCCCTCTACTTATTTCCTACTCTCTTTTCTCCCCTTGATACCTAATGTGTGATCTCTGACCTACTTAATGTCTGGTGCAAACTGATGCTCTTTTTTACTACCTGAATTCAGATCCATGCTTTCTCTACTATGTCCTAGTACCATATGTTTCTCTTCATTCTTTTCTCTATTCATTCTGTCTGCCCAAGACAAACCTAGTAAGTATGTAAGTTTGTACACCTCCCTTTTCTCATCTGCTTAAAGAATTTCCAATCAGACCACACCAAACTCCTTTGTCAACCACGATGACTTTATTTACCTTCACTATCTCCTATCCCGCACTCCACCTCCCATCCCCTGCTCCTTCTCTGCCTCTGTTCTTCCATCCATATTTCCTTGAGAATCATCCAAGCAAAGACATTTCTTCACAGACGTAAGTTTTGGGATATTATAATATTTCCCAGGAGATTTTCTTTTTTTTTAAAAAAATGTTTCTACACTCCCCTTAGGCACAAAAAGCAAGTGTTAGTAATGGCTTTATTACACTTGGTGACTCTCAAGAAGAGAGGCACACCTAAGTGTGTGTCAGGAGCTCTGAGATGCCTTCAGAGTTTGAAAGAGCCCGGTCTAAACTCAATCTTCTTATATGCAACCACCCCAAAGAGAGTATGATCATCAACTTGGAAAAAGTCACTTCTCTAATTAAGGCAAATATACTGAAAAAATCATGTTTCCCTATTTTTTTCTTTTTCTACTGTTGAATTTTTTTGGTCATTTCAGTGCCAATCATGATAATTAATAAGGTATTCTTTTACAAACCCAATACAATTGCATGTTTTATAATTTTTTTTTTTTTGCTTTAACTAATATTGCATCTTTCACCCAAAGTGTGTGCGTGTGTGTGTGCACATGTGAGTGTGCACAGTCTGCAGAATGTCACCTATAGTGATATGGGAGAAAGTGGGTCCATGTGTTTAGGATTGCTACTGAGGATTAGTATTACTGTGAGTCCCATTATGCTTCTGTGAAAGTTCAGGGAGAGTTCGAGGAATCTTTCTGACATGAAGATGTTCTGCAGGTAGCTAGTTCCTAAATGAGCCCCTTTACAATGCTCCCCATGTACCTGTTTCAAAGGCTAACCTGTTCAACTTTTTATCACTGATAGTTTAGAATGACATTGAACATAAAATCCATTTTAGCTGTGTGAATGCTTTTCCTCTCACTGTGAAGAAAGTCAGTTTGGAAAATTACAACATGAGTCACCTAAGAAATAACAGCAGGGATAGCAGCAAGGAAACTTTAAAATGTGCTGAAAGAGCCACCTGAATGTGAGACTAGAAATGATCAGTAAAAACCACGACCGAACACAATCAATAAATGACCCAGGTCTAGGGACAGTTTTAGATTTGCATGGAATGCTAAACTGCCGATACACAAGGGCAGCATATGTGTGATGAGGTAATTCAAAATGTAACTTATGCCCCCAAAGAGGACAGAAAGCATATTTATATTATTAAAGCATGAGCTCCATATGTCTGTGTCAATTGTGCATTCCAGATGTTTACCTCAGTCTCAAGAGAATTTCTCAAGGGAACAAAAACTGATATGATTAACACCCTTTGGAATTTCACTGGATGCATTAGCTACTTCCTTTTCTTCACTGAAATGGCAGTGTTGAGTCCCATGACCTCCCTGGTGTCCTGTGGTTAACACCTTCCCCGCTAAATTCTTCAGACATTAGGGTAGATGACTGATTACATTATTTTGTGATTCATTTATTTCTTCCTCAAAGTTTAATGTCTTCTCTTCTCTTTCTATGTTGCTTTTTTTTCACACAATTACTTTTCTACTTAAGTTTTATGTGCTGAATTGTGTCCGCCACCCCTTACAATTCATATGCTGAATTCCTAACCCCTGTATCTCAGAAGGTAGTTATTTGGAGATATCAAAGGACCTTGAAGGAGCTAATTAAGTGAAAAATGAAGTCATTAAGGTGACCATAATTTAATATTATCGGTGTCTTTATAAGAAGAGAACATTTCCACACAGAGAGGCACAGAAGGAAGGCCATGGGAAGACACTGGGAGAAGACCGCCATCTATAAGCCAGAGAGAGACCTCACAGGCACCAACTCTGCTGACACCTTGATCTCAATTTCTCTGCATTTTCTCCAGAACTGTGAGGAAACAGATTTTCATAGTACCCAGTATATGGTACTTTCTCACGTCAGCTCTAACAAACGAATACAATATATAACACAAACACGCACATATACATGCTCCAAATCAACAATTTGTTATTCAGTTTCAAAAACTGACTAACATTTTATCCATATTATAAAGTTCATTAGGAAAAAAATCAATATTTGAATAGAAATTTGGGATAGAAATGAAAATAGTCATCAAGAAGAATTAGCAAAACTGGCGATGAACGTGTCGGTGGGTCCTGCTCTGTAGGGTGTGTTGGTCTGAGTGGAGATCTGAAGCAATGGATAAAGAGCTATGCTGTATTCCTTATCCATGTTCCTGACAGTGACTGAGTACTTAATCCACTACCCTCACAATTACAAGTATCTATACCATCTTAACTGAGTAAGAGACTCTGCCAGGACTACTGGTTACACTGCAAATGTACAATATACTTTCTGTCCTCCAGGAGCTGACAGGGAAGTTGAGGAAACAAGATATGTGCACATAAAACACACATACACACACATACACACATACACACACAGAGCAGTGCAAACCAGACAGGATGAGAAACTAATGTCATAAGCTAAAGAAACTACAGGAAGTCCTTCTGAAAGTTCTATAGATATGTAGTAGCTAAAAATGAGACTGGAAAGGAAGAAAAATATATGAATGATATAAAGAATAAAATACCTGATGGGGCCATAATTGGGCCCAAGGATAAAACAAAAATTGACCAAGAGATGAGGAGATGGCATCAGGGAGAATTATTTAATTATATATCTTAGAATATATATATTTTTATAATTGTTTAAAGATTTGCTTGGGTCTATATCTTGAGGGAAAAGCCCACTTTATGGAATGGGAGGATGGAGAAAGAGGCAGAGGCGGGGTAGTCAGAGTACTTTAAAGAGACCTAAGGCCTTGCAGTAGACAAATTCTACACCAGTCTAAGGTGTGGTAGGAGCAGAAAGTGGCCAATAGTAGAAAACACAGCAGGAGGTTGAAGGAAAACAACCACTAATTTAATCAACAAATGATCATTGTGTCCTTAAAACAGTTATCAGTACAGAAGGAGGGCACAGCTTGACTACAGAATATTAAGAATGAGGAGATTATACATAATGGTCAAAATAAAGGAGAGAAAAACTTAATTGGGAACGTTTAGATCTGCTAGAAAGGAGGAAAATGGAAGAGGTGCTAGTAGGAGAAGGGTCACTTGATTTTTTAAAAAAATCACAATGGAGGGGTCTTGGGATCTTTTAGGGACAGCGAGGAGGAAGTGATTAACACTTCTGTAGAACTGGGGCTCAGAGTGACCACAGCCCAAGGTTCTGAAAAAATCTAATGAGAAAAGACTGGAAGCAATTACATTGAATGTTCTAGATGAAGAGTGACATAGATTACCCTTAAATACTAAGAGGACTGAAGGCTTTCTTATATTTTTCATTTGCACCTTGTTAAATTGTTAAGATTGGCCCGGTACGGTGGCTCACAGCTGTAATCCCAGCACTTCAGGAGGCTGAGGTGGGTGGATGACTTGAGGTCAGGAGTTCGAGACCAGCCTGACCAACATGGTGAAGCCCCGTCTCTATTAAAAATACAAAAAAATTAGCTGGGTGTGGTGGTGCATGTCTGTAATCCCAGCTACTTGGGAGGCTGAAGCAGGAGAATTGCATGAACCCAGGAGGTGCGGGATGCAGTGAGCTGAGATCGCACCATTGCACTCCAGCCTGGGCAACAGAGCAAGACTCCATCAAAAAACAAATTGTAAAGATCTACCAATTTTAGATTCCAGGCAAATAGCTTGCTGCCTGTTCATGTTCCCTAATCTTTATTTGCACATAACGCTAAAGCTACAAACTACATTTTTCATCTGTAAGGAAAATAATGTAGGTAGAAGATTGCTTCTCTCTAAACAGACAGGCACTAGATTGTTGCTATTTGTGCTCATTATTGTTTTATTTTATCCCTCTTTTATTATCTAATTAGGACTTCATCAGGATTTGTATCTATTCTTCAGAATGAGATAAGACATTTGAAGACAGAATTGGATAAGGACTGTCTGTTCTAGGATATTCAATTCAATGCATACACTTAAACGTACTACCTACTGGGTGCAAGATACTGTCTGCTAAGAATGTCCTATGATATAAAACTATCAAACTCAGACACTAAATATTTCAATTAGGTTTTTACAGGAAAGCAAGAAACAAACTAAACTTGCTTTTAGAGAGAGGAACATTCAATTGGCTCTAAAAACTGCAGTCTGTTGACACTAGTCATATTTGGCAAATTTGTTCAGAATGTAGGAATAAGCTTAGAAAACTCTGCCTAGCTGGGTATGCTTCATTATTATATCTTCTAATAAGACTTTATATTAGAAATAATTATAATCTTGAGTTCTCAGAAGTTGTAGTTTCAATTTCCACTTTAATCAACCAACCACATATATTTTATTGAAAGTCATCTCAAATAATTTTGAAAATAGGTGGCTTAAATGAATTATTGGAGTTGAAATAAAATGTAAAAACAATTTAGTCCAGTTTTCTACTGAATTTAAGAATCCATGTTCAACTGTCCTTACACTAAGGTGATCTGGCCTTTTTTTGACTCCTTTTGGGGATGGGAAACTCACTAGCTTTAGAAGTTGATCATTGTGTCATTAATAAATGCAAGTTCATAATAAAAACAAGTTATGAAAGTTTTGGGGGCTTTTTTTAAGATTCCAACTTCATATTACAAGGTAGAAAGTGTAAGATAGTAAAGTAGCTTGTCAAGCATAAAAAATAGTTTCTTACAATATAAAATAAAACCATATCTTTCTTATTAACAGAGCACAAGTTCTAAGAAAAAGTGAATTGTAAATGTGTCCAAGAATCAAAAGAGAACATTAGACATTTGGTACAGGGGCAGGTGTTTGTAAACAATGCAGGACTGTCTGAATAATTATCACTTGAGTATGCAGTACCCTGATTCTGATTGGTGGGTTCTGCCAGTTTTCTAGTTTCCGGCCGGTTTTGCTGTCTGCTAGCTTGTGGAGCAGAAGGAGGAAGGGAAGATGGGGTGGAGGAGACAGGAAAGTGAGGAAAGGAGGAGGGATCGTTCGCCTGTTTCCAGCACCATGTCACCCTCTCCTTTTTTTTTCTTCTTTTAGGCAAACCTAAACCTAAAGGGTTATGCTTTAAGAGGGCTACGCCAAATAGGTTTAATAGCTTAGTTGGATAACGAGTTGTTCTCCCAAACACTAAAATTCCATTCAGTGTCTTTCTTACTCTATGAAAACATTTTTCCCCCATTGGGAATTCGTAATGCCTGATGACAAATCTTAAAGTGTAAGAGGGTTATGCTGTGCTGATACATAAATCCTGATTGAAGTAGTGCAACTGATTAATATCTGTGAGCGATGGGACCGTGACTGGGATTTTCATGTGAAATGTTATGCATAGGCATCGGTATAATCAAGAGGAGTCTGAGGGATCTGAGACTAATCCTCAACCACAGACTTCTCAGTATCAGAAATGGAGCCAGGATGGCCAGCTTAGACCACTAAAGGCATTACCAGCTCTCCAACATATGCTCTATGCAGTGAATCCCCTCCACAATCCTATCAAAAACCTCACTTTTCTTTGGCTCTACCACACTTAACAGAGAAAAATTGAATCCACAGATAATTACTGTCTGGTAAAGACTGATGTGCTTATTGGATAATGTTTTACTATTTTGAAAAATGGATCTTGATTCCAAGGTCCTTATGAAGATATATAAAAATGTAATAATGATTTTTTTTAAAAAAGACACAGTGGGAGATTTTAATGGTCAATTTTATTTTTATTTATTTTATTTAATTTATTTAGTTATTATTATTATTATTTTTTTTAAGACAGAGTCTCGCTCTGTCTCCAGGGTGGAGTGCAGTGGCGCGATCTCGGCTCACTGCAACCTTCAACTCCCTGGTTCAAGCAATTCTCCCGCCTCAGCCTCTTGAGTAGCTGAGATTACAGGCAAGCACCACCACGCCCAGCTAATTTTTGTATTTTTAGTAGAGACGGGGTTTCACCATGTTGGCCAGGATGGTCTTGCTCTCCTGACCTCATGATCTGCCCACCTCAGCCTCCCAAAGTGCTGGGATAACAGGCGTGAGCCACTGTGCCCGGCCCAATGTAATATTTTAAGAAAAAACTAAAAGATAAATCTGAGAAGAAAGAAAAGAATAATAATAGTATAGTCCAAAAGTCATTTTTATTTTTTATTGCTTAAAAGGCAAAAAAAAAAAGGAGAGGTAAAGCAGAGGAAAATTGCTCAATTTTATCATTATTCTCTTTTTATAGTTTATTTATGGTTTATTATGGTTAAAATATATGCTCTTTATTTAACTTAAATAAAGTTAGAAACATATGGACTCTGTACATCTTTGGAAAAGCTTCTTTATTAAAGTATTTGATTTGGAGTGAATGTCTAGGAAAAAATTTTATTTTTATAAGACAGAAATCTGTATCTTTACAAATTTTATTTCTTTTTTCTTTCTTTGTGTGTGTGTGTGTGTGTGTGTGTGTGTGTGTGAGACAGGGTCTCGCTCTGTCACCCAGGGTGGAGTGCAGTGGCGCAATCTTGGCTCACTCTTGCCCTGTCACCCAGGCTGGAGTGCAATGGCGCGATCTTCGCTCACTGCAACCTCTGCCCCTTGGATTCAAGTGATTCTCCTGCCTCAGCCTCCTGAGTAGCTGGGATTACAGGTGTGCACCACCACGCCAGGTTAATTTTTTTGTATCTTTATTAGAGATGGGGTTTCACCATGTTGGCCAGGCCGGTCTTGAACTCCTGACCTCATGATCTGCCCGTTTCGGCCCCCAAAGTGCTGGGATTACAGGCAGGAACCACCGCGCCTGGCCAATTTTTGTATTTTTAGTAGAGAAAGGATTTCACCATGTTCGCTAGGCTGGACACGCTGTATTTCCTAAGTGGCATGTCTTACTACTTTGTCAAGGACAGAATGTGATTAATTGGCTAATGGTAGACTTATGAACTCATGGGGCAACCAGAAATGATACGTTTTAATGTGCTAGATTAGCACTTTTAAGGCACTATAAAATGAGTTAAATTTTAATTGGGGTTTCTTTCCTTTGGAAAATGATTTTTTTAAATGAATACAATCTTAACTAAAATTTTTTATTATTATTTTTTTCTTGAAACAGGGTCTTGCTCCACTACCCAGGATGGAGCACAGTGGCTTGATCATGGCTCACAGCAGCCTTGACCTCCCAGGCTCAATTGATCCTCCTACCTTCGCCTCCTAAGTAGCTGTGACTACAGGTACATGCTACTGCATCAGGCTAATTTTTTTCTTCTTCTTCTTTTGTAGAGACAGGGTTTTGCCATGTTGCTCAGGCTTGTCTTGAACTTCTGGGCTCAAGTGATCCTCCTGCCTCAGCTTCCCAAAACAGGTGTGAACTGCCATGCCTGGCCCAAAATGTATTTTTTCTTAAAAATACCAAGGTTTTGGCCGGTGCAGTGGCTCACGCCTGTAATCCCAGCACTTTGGAAGGCCAATGCGGGCAGATCACAAGGTCAGGAGATCGAGACCATCATGTCTAACACAGTGAAACCCCATCTCTACTAAAAATACAAAAAATTAGCCGGGCGTGGTGGCGGGCGCCTGTAGTCCCAGATACTCGGAAGGCTGAGGCACAAGAATGGCGTGAACCCGGGAGGCAGAGCTTGCAGTGAGACGAGATCGTGCCACTGCACTCTAGCCTGGGCAACAGAGCGAGACTCTGTCTCAAAACAAAAACAAAAACAAACAAATAAACAAAAAACAAGGTTTTGTTGTTTGTTTGCGGTTGTTGCTGTTGTTTGAGTCCAGGGAGGCAGAGTTAACTTAGTTTCTCTTACACAGGCTGATATGGTAAGCAGGCAGATCTTCATTCTTATCTTTGAAGGCATGAGAAAGTCAGTTATAGAATTGTAGAAAATGATGTGTGTTCCAGGAAAGATATCTTCCACAATCAGTACATTCATAGCAAGTTATGAATAAAACTTACATAAATTTTAAAAAATGAAAATCATGTGCTGCAATAATTGATCACCTCTATTTCCATGAGTTCAAAGTACAAAAACTTTTGAAGCTTTTAATTCATATTGCCAATAATATTATTATTCTTTCTTTCTTCTCAGATTTTTCATTTAGTTTTTTCTTAAAATATTAAATTGATCTTTAAATGTCATTATTATTATTATTATTATTTGGAGTCCAGGCTGGAGTGCAGTGGCACAATGTTGGCTCACTGCAACCTCAAACCCCCGGGTTCAAGCAATTCTCCTGCCTCAGTCTCCTGAGTAGCTGAGACTACAGGCACACGCGGTGACATCTGGTAAATTTTTTGTAGTAGAGACGGAGTTTTAGTAGAGACGGAGTTTCACAGTGTTGCTCAGGCTGATCTTGAACTCCTGAGCTCAGGCAATCAGCCCGCCTTGGCCTCCCAAAGTGCTGGGATTACAGGTATGAGCCACCGCGCCCAGCCTCCCCATTATTATTTTTTAAAGAAATCATTATTACATCTTTATATATCTTCACTTTACTTAAAAGATTAAAACAGTAAGCAATAAGCACATCAGTCTTTATCAGACTGTAATCATCTGTGGATTCTTCTCACCTTCAGATATAAGTCTATGGATAGAGGATACAGTTTCTTGGAATAATGAAGAAAACAGATTTAGAAGTAAATCCTTCATTCACTCATACAACTGAAAAAAAATAGTACTCAATTTTGGTTAGTGTGAGATTTTTAACATTCTGTTAGAAGAAGTTTAAATTTGTACTTGTTTGGTAATATGAATAAAAATACTTTAAAACTTTTCATGCTCTGTGAACTCATGGAAATAATTAGAAGTAATCAAAGGCAAATATATTGTCATTCTACACAACATTATTTACAAAATTTAAACAACGGAATCAACCTAAATGTTTAGCAGTAGGGCAAGAGCTAACCATTTGTAAAATGGAAAATTTTGTAGCATTTCAAATATAATTTTATGGTTTATAATTGTATGGCACTGTTAAAATATTTTTGTTATAACATTAAAGAAGAAAGAAATTCTACTAAATATTTAATTGCTGCTGTTAGTACTATTTGTAATATTTATTAATTCATTCAAAATGTTTTCATCTTTGCTACTGCAAAATTATTTTTCAAATATTGTGTGGGTATGTATGTGTGTGTGCATGCATAAAATCTAAGTAACTCTGAAAAATTGCTGAAGAAGAATATATCAAAATGGTTGTGGTGCGACAGCATGATTATTAACTTTTTGGGGGTAATTTTTTCTATATCCACAATATGCATAACACTTTCACAACCAGCAATGACAAAGTTGTGAGAGAACCTAGATATACAACTTTATCTACATCATGAGGTTAGTTTTGTAACAGAGCAATGTATACCTTTATATGCATATGTAAAAGAAAAAAATTTCTAATGTGAAAAAAATAAAGTGTACAACCTGAGAATTTTTAAGAACCTTAGACATGACTTTGTTAAACTCATTTATTTTAGATATGAGAAAGCTGAGGGACAGAGTTGGAAAAGATTCTTGCAGGGGCATATGAAGTGTTCTTTTCCACATAATGATACCAGAGTCACCAGCTTACTTCTGGTCAAACCAAACATAGCCAGACATTCAGGGCTAAATAAGAGTGTATTCTTTTGATTTAAGTACCCAAAACTTTAGTAAGCTACTTAAGTAAGCTGTTTCTGAGCATCATATAGCCAGGTGTACAAATTTGGGGTGGCTGGAATTATTTTGTAAGGAGACTTTATGCTATAGCTAATATTTAATGTCAACTTGATTGGATTGAAGGATACAAAGTTTGTTCCTGGGTATGTCCGGGTGGGTGTTCTCAAAGGAAATTAACATTTGAGTCAGTGGACTTGGAGAGGCAGACCCACCCTTAATCTTGGTGGGCACCAGCTAATCATCTGCCAGCGTGGCTTGGATAAAAGCAGGCAGAGGAACGTGGAAGGATTAGACTGGCTGAGTCTTCTGGTCTCCATCTTTCTCCTGTGCTGAATGCTTCCTGTCCTTGAACATTGGACAAGTTATTCAGTTTTTGGACTCTAGGACATACACCAGTGGTTTGCCAGGGGCTCTTAGGCTTTTGGCCACAGACTGAAGGTTGCACTGTTGGCTTCCCTACTTTTGAGGTTTTGGGACTTGGACTGGCTTCCTTGCTCCTCAGCTTCCAGACAGCCTATTGTGGAACCTCACTTTGTGATCATGTGAGTCAATACTCCTTAATAAACATCCTTTCATATATACTCTTATATACTAATATCTATCTATTAGATACTATTAGATACTAATATCTATCTTATTAATTTTGTCCCTCTAGAGAACTCTAATACACACTGTAAGAGTAGTTGTTTATTTTTTTAATTATATGTCTTGTAAGTGTAAAGAATGGAATTGCCCTCACATTAAGGATTGTATTTATTTATAAGTAAGACATTTTAAAATAATTCAAAACATAGCTGTATATTTTACATTGTTTACATAGAAAAAAAAGCTGTAAAAATAGCTGAAAACCATCATACATAGATTGCCCAAAGATCAAACAACAGCTATTTGTTTTGTTGATGTTGCAAAAGTGATTTGAAGTAAGATAGAGAAAGGGGAGTGGGCATAGAGAGAGAGAAAAAAATCTAGAATGGTGAGTTTTAACCTTGGTGCACATTAGAATTACCTGGAAGTTATAAAAATTTCAATGCCCAGGCTGCACCCCAGTCTAACAAAAACAATCCCTGAGAGTAAGATTCGGACACTGGTATTTTTTTTTTTTTTAATGCTCCAGATGATTTCGAAGTGAAGCTAAGTTTGAGAACCACCAGTCTAGGTTTTTGATTAATTTGTTTGAGTTTTTTGATATTGTGTAGAATAGCCTCGTATTAAATGTTAAGATTCTCTCCTTTTAAATCCATGTGTGCTTTATCAGTGGCATTATTGGACACATTTACCTTTATTTTTGCTTTCATTTGTGCCTTGTCAACTATTGCCATTGGAATTTTAAATCATCTTTCACGTATGATATCCAAGGCTGGCTGTTGACAAATATTTCTGTTCATTGCATGGTCAAAGACACTTTACAGTGGTTGAGTTCAAGCTACCATGGTCAATATACACCCAAAATGCATTTAACTGGATTATAAACAACTGTCATAATGTCATTTTGCCACATTTTAGATAAGATTCTACTGTAGAAAAATAAAATTGTATGCTTTACCTATTTAGTGAAAGAACAAGAAAAAGTCAAGGATCTTAAACCTTAACGTTTTCTAGGATTCATTCAAATTAGTTCTATTTTTTCCTCATTCTAAAAGGATCATTAACTTAGTCTTCTTTTAAGTGTCTAATACTAGAACAGGGACAAAAGTATAGAGACTTACTTGTTAAAATGATGTACATGTATTTTTAATACCTAATTTTAAGTTATTTAATGAATGGTATACAGAAAAGTGAAGACAGGATCTGTCACAGGATTCTAAATTTTCTTTTCTTGTTTTAATTTGAGAATAACTTCTCAACTGTAATTTATTAAAGTGGGCTATTACAGAATTGGTGCTTTGATCAATGTCTGGTATCTTGCTTGACTACTTATTAAAGTTAGTACTTGGTGACTGTATCTGGTATGCAAATGTCTCTTTTTCTGATAAAGACATTCACACTTTTAGGCTTCTTGCATTTACCAAACTGTCAAATTGATAGCACTAAACAACTTCTTAATGAATGAAATGTCCTTCCAATTGTCACCTGAAGATCTGTTTCCCAAACGCTTTTCCTTCACTTGTTATGAAAAAATGTTTTTAAATGTTTTGGACTGCTAGGAGGAGCAGCCCACTTTAGTGCATAGAGCTTAGGAGTTTTCAAGTAAGCTTAATGGGGGAAAGTGCAAGTCAGGAAACATTTGTTTCAGGGCTAGGCCTCATTTCAGTCTGCAGTGCTATAGAAACTTCAGATGGGCTAAACTTGGAAATTTGTTTCTTTCCATATTTCTGATAGAGACTTTCAACATTTTAGTCAAACCTGAGCATTGGGAACAATACTTGCTGCTATTTTGAATATGTATTTTACAATTGCATCTGAAATCTGATTGGTAATGTCTGTGGTAATGTATAATATAAAACACAAAAAAGAAAAAAGTATTCTGAAATTACTGACTTACAGTACTTATTTTGCTCCTATGTGCAACTTTAACTGCTATGGAAGATGAAAATACTCAGATCTTGCTGTTTTAGCAGAATTTTTAAAGATAGAATTTTGAGAATTGTAATTGGGAAAATACCATAAAATTCCAGATTGAACACTATATTTTGAGGGTCACATAATCTAAAAAGGATTCTTATGGTCTAACAAATCATATTTTATCAAAATCAAATAGTGTTTTATGTTAAACATGTAAATAGTTTACAAGTCAAGAGAATAATAGTATTTTTAAAAAGAAAAATATCTCGTGTGTTTGTGGGTGTGCATATGTGTGTGTGGAATTGTTAATCTCCCCCCTTAGATTCCATTTTAAACTATTTTGTTAAACTGGTTATATAGATTATGTTCACACATAGCTGGGCACCATGGCTCACACCTATAATTCTAGCACTTTGGGATGCCAAGGCAGGTGGATCACTGGAGGTCAGGAGTTAAAGACCAGCCTGGCAAACATGGTGAAACCCTGTCTCTACTAAATATACAAAAATTAGCTGGGTATGGTGGTGCACACCTGTAATCCCAGCTACTCGGGAGGCTGAGGTGGGAGAATCACTTGAACTTGGGAGGTGGAGGTTGCAGTGAGTGGAGGTCATGCCACTGAACTCCAGTCTAGGCGACAGACTGAGACTCTGTCTCTCTCTCTCTCTATATATTTATATATATTATGTTCACACTTTCTCAAACCATTAAATGGTGATAAATCATCAAATTTCACAATAAGTAAGGCAATGTATTGCCTGACATATGCATAAGGCATTTTATAAGTAATAAACCATAAAAAATCATCTGTGTAGAAACCATACACCTTTGCATTGTTTTTGTAAATAGTGAAAATATAGAATGAATTGCCTTTGAACTCACTCTGCAGTCCAATACTACAACCTACATACCTACACATTCACTTCTTTCACATTAATGTAGCAAAATATTTTTTGAACAGATGGCCTTTGCACAATTTTTAAACAATCAATGGACTGTATTTTAATTTACTTAAAAATAATAAAAGCATTCATAGTTAGGATGGGAAAAAGCAAGCACTAGCTTCATCCTAGGCTTCTGACTGAACTTACATGACAAGGATCGAGGAAATCATTCTTTTCATTTAACCAGCTGATATGCACATGAGAGCAAATCAGATACACAACACTAATAAAGGAATTAGCCAGGAAAATAAAGCTGGAAAAATCCCGGGTAGCAAGCTAGGCATGTCTGCTTACTGTTGTTACACTTTTTGTCACTATTCCTAGTTTTACCATTCTAATCAGGTTTTGAAAGCAGAGATTAAATGATATTATAGAAAAGAAAGAAGAAAAAGTATTCTAGTTGAAAAATCCAATCAGGAATCCACACAATTGTGTTTAGAGTACAAATATCTGACTTTGAGGAAGACTACACTACTGGATCATATTGTTGGCAAATCGTGGTTTATTTTTAATAGTATAATTGGTTTTACTGAGCCAGATGTTTAGGTAATGTATATCGTGGAAGATGCTTCATTGAGAAAGAGTTATGTGGTTTTTAAAGAGAAGACAGATGTTAAACATGCAGAGGGGCCCTAAGGAGTAATTTCTTGCTATGATGCTTTATGTAAAATAAAAATCTAAACTGAAATTGTTTCCTCCTTATGTTTTTCTTGAATAGTGTGTGAGAAGCATGGAAAGGTAAGATATCCTTAATGCAATAACTGATTCTAGGAAAAGCGAGGTTTCTGCCTTGTCTTTCTCTCCCTCTGTTCCTTTCACAAACCCCTAATGAATCACTGCTATGTGGAAGGCACAGAGCCTAAAACTTGAGGGCATCAAATTGGAGCCAAGATTCCCTACATATCAATTTTTGGATTTCAGTTTTAATTCATTTATTAGACTTCATAATATTTTTCTCTCTATCTCTTTCTCTCTTTAATTCATTTTGGCTTCTCTCTACAATTCAAAACTTTAAAATTAGATCAATGGATAAGTCACAAATACAGGCTAAGTATAGTAAAGGCTGAACTAGGAAAAGATGTTTGGGGACATGTAGTCTGTACACCAACCATATAGATATCAGAATGTGTGCAACTGTGAAGAAGTACTTACACGATCTGTTTCAGTGAAGCTCATGGGGGTATAGTTGTGGGAAGCTGAGGGCTACCAGGAGCCATTATAGTCACAGAAATGATAAGACAGTAGAGATCTGAGCAGCGTGCAGACACTCCTCATATGGATGAAGTTGCGGGACTGTTAGTATCACAGTGGTACTTTTATTTTTCAAGCATTTATAACATTATTAACACAAGACATATTTAAGAAATACCAACTGTTTATACCACTTTGGATATTGGACAGAAAAAGAAAGGTCACTCTTAGCTTTAAGAATAGGCCTGGTGGTGTTATGTTTGTGAGAAAAAATACTGCCTGATGACTGGAATTTTAAGAAATCTGAAGATGAAGGTGACACTGAGAAAATCATTATAGAAACAAAACTATATTAAATAATGGAGTAGTTGAGTCTTTCACTGAGAAGCATCTTTAATAAGAAAGATAATATGCTATTTATACATGGGTATAGAAGAGGATATGATGAGATTTTGGAAAAATTTCTCTCATTGAGAGAGAAAGAGAAAAATGCAAAAATTACACAAAGATTATCTGAAATGGACATTTTTGTTATTAAAACATTTCTTTTTTCATTGGTTCATATTACACAGGTTTAATACATGTGCAGCTATCAAGGCAAGTGTAAGCATGCTTTCCTACAGAGGATCACAAGCTGGGTTTTTTTTTTTTTTACTTTTTATAGATATAGGGGGTAACATGCAGTTGTATTACATGGATATAATGCACAGTGGTGAAGTCTGGGTTGTAGCTTACCCAATCACCTAAACAGTGAACTTTGTCTCCAATAGGTAATATTTCATCCTTTACCCACCTCCCATTATCCCACTTTTCAGGAGTCTCCAATGTCTATTATTTCACTCTGTGAAATACAAATATTTTTTAAAAAAGGGAGAACCCCAAATATCACCAGGGCTCAACTGTCTATTTGCAAACATCTAATTTCTTTCTATTGTGCAGATATTCTGAAATTACGTTCAAACAGAAGTTATTTACACAATGTTAAGAAGAGGAAAATCAATAAAAATAAATATTTACACAAAGAGGGACACAGACACTTCTCTACATATCCTTAAAGTACTGCCTAACAGATACACTGCTTGGAGTGCTTCAATGTTTTTTTTTGTTTTTTGAGCATCATTAGAATTTGTCAAATAAAAATCAATCACCCTCTGAAAGATTCCCTGTCCCTATTACAGCTCCATCAACCTGTCACTGTTGTGGTCTTGTGCAAGCTGCCAGCCAATTACAAATCAACCTTAACTATCTTCTATCTTAGAATCTCAGTTTATAAACAGACTTTACAAAAGCATCTTAGAAAAATATTATACTGTGTTTTACTGGAAAGGAGGAAATTTAAGCTAAAAATATTGTTTACTTTCTTTACTATTCTCCAACTCAGGTTTTTTTTTTTCTTTTTTTTTTAAGTAATACTAGGTTAGAAAACATAAAGAAATTTTTCTTCATGACAGTATTTTGTATTTATTGATCCAAAGTCAGTTTTGTTTTTAAAACAATTGATGGTTTCTCTTTGGTGATTCAGGAACATTTTGCATGTTTTCTGGGAATTTTGGTGGACCAGGCACAGGCAGGCTTGTAAATAGGCAGAAGGCTAAAACTTCTTTTCTTCTGAGTTCTTAATGTTGACTTGTACCAATATAAAATCCTCCAAAATAAGACAAATAATTTGGGATATTAAGTTTTATTTTATGTAAGGAAGGAGATGCAATCAGGAAATAATTAGATAATTTTCAGAGGCAATGATTAACCATTAGAAATTGTATTGTTAGTAACACTCCAGTGGAAGGCATTTTGGTTCTCTTGTCATTAATTAAGGAAGTCTGAAACCAGAGCATTCTGTTATTTGTAGTCTTTGGTAACACTGTGCCAAGGAAGATGACAACTGGAACATACGATGTGGTCACCTTAGAAATATCTTTATGTAGAAGGAAGAGGCATAGCATGGGTACATTTAAAGATAAATGTACTTATTATTGCAAACTTCCTCCTAGATCAGTTTGAAACCAGAACTATGTCCTAACATTAACATTTTATTTTTCACTCTACTCCTGTTTATTTACCCTTTCCAAGTGCTGGGGGTGCTAGTAAACGATACGGCGACCAGAGGTTAAAGATTGATCATTCTTTCAGCCAAAGTTATTGAACATTTATTCTAAGAATTGAGAGGGGGAACAAAATTTTAAAAAAAGATATGCCTCTGCCCTCATGAAATCCTCTGCCCTCATGAAATAAATAATCAATTCCAAAATACCAAATTAATAATGATCATCATCTTCACCATAGCAAACACTTATACAGCACTTTCTAAATTAACTTATTTTATCCTCAAAGGAATCCTATGAAGTACCACCTTCATTTTATTGATAAGGGGATAGAAGACAGAGAGAGGTTTAGCAATTTACTAAAGGGAACAAATCAAGGGAAGTTAGAAACCAGGCAGTCTGGCTCAGAATCCACGCACTAATCCATTTCCCAACACAAAGGCAAGGTGTTCTAATCCTGATTATTAATTGTACTTTAAAGCAATATTTCCATGATTGGAACATTTGCCACATATTTTAAGTAACTCTTTTGGAAGTCCTGGGGTTTGATTTTAATAAAACTTTGCCCTAAAGTAAAATACAAATGTATTTTGGAAGAAAATAGAATCCCTTAATTTCTCCTTCCTGTATATCAATTAAATTATTTGAAGTTCAAGAAGATTTTTTTTTCTTGATTGGTCTTTTATCCTAATAATGAAATTGCACATTTTGCTGAGTATAAATAGGAATCTGGTTAGTTTCATTAGAAACTCAGCAGTTCCAGAGTCCAATAATTTTTAATTAATCACAAAATACTTATGGAGCTTTAGGCCTGATAATTTTTTAGCTTAATATACAGCAGTCTTCATGCAACTCCACGGAATTTACTACAATATTAATCTTCAGAATTACAAGAGAGTTTATTTGCTGTCTGTCTCACAGTTATTAAATGTAGTTCCTCTATTTATGTTGAGAAAAGGCTTATTTAAGTGTTCTTGAATTTTTTTTTTTTTGATGCTTTAAATTGGAAATTGGTTTGTGACAAACATTTTTCTTCTAAGGCTATTACCAAAAACACACATAAGGAAGTGCTAAATTAATCTTCTGTGCAAAAATTGGTTAAATTCAAGAATATTACATGCATCATTGATGCAAAGTATATCTAAATAGAGAGAAAGATAAAAGATTTGTGTGCCTACCTGATGTGAGGTTATGGACTGTGATCTTATCTACAGATATCTAATTTTATTCCCTAAAGATTGGTTTTCATTTCTGGCATAATGACACCCATGATGTGTGTAAAATTAAAAATTTGTAGCTAGCTTTGCAGGCAGAAATATAAACCTTAATGAAAATAATATACTGCATAATTATCATGGCAGGAAGCAATTATAAGCAATGCTTTATTCTGGGAGAATAAAAGCATTTGTTCATTTTAGATATTTGTGTTTCTCTGAAAGCATTTACATGTAAAAATAGTTGATTGCAGAAGTTTATGAGATGTCCTCACCTTGGTAGCTGAAATTCTGCAAGTGCTTTACCACATTGCTCTTTGAAATAGGGATATGCAACCTCTAGTTTCTAAGTGTTGACAAATTTATGTTCACCTCCATCCTGGGCTATTTTTTCTGATGACAGACACATGGATTTCAAAACAATAAAGACACACAAGGTAGTCATTTGTATTAAGTGGAGGGAGATATTGCAACAAATATAGTCAGAATACCATTTCTACTGAGATTTGGAATTACTAGGAAATTATATTAAGCATATATAATTACATATGACTTTCCACAGACTGGAAATCTAAAAATATATTTATAGATTTTTAACAAAGAAAAACATTTCTATTCCCATGCAAAAACACAGCAATCATTTCAATTGTTGAAGGGAAAATAATAGTGTTGGTTTCAATGATCCTTGAACATTGATAAGCACCACAGGAGCAGGTACATGGGGATTCTTTCATAAGATTTTTCTTTCCTTCAAATAAATAAATCTGATAATAGATGTTCTGATGAAAAATGATTTTCCATTTCTAAAAATGCAACACGGGTTTATACACAAACAAAATATTTGCTGTTTTTTAAAAGCATTCATTTGTAAAGCATAATCATCAACTTTACAAATGAGCCGGCAACTTAGCGCATTGTGAGAGTTTTAGGTATAAAGGTAAATACATTTAAATTTATATATTTAAAGCTCTATGAAAATCATGTGAAAAAAATACATAATTAAAAAGTTATTAAAAAGTAACAGTATCTTAACAAAAATAATAAATATATGGGGGATAAGAGTTGGAAACCACAATAATAATAATATATACAATATATATATTACGTATCTGCATTTCTGTCATGCCAATTTATTTAACTGTTCTGAACCTCAGTGACCCTTACAAAAATAGCAATGGGAATTCTTGCTAAAGAGGTGACACAAGACTGGGCTCATGCCTATAATCTCAGTGCTTTGAGAGGCCAAGGAGGCAGGATTGCTTGAACCTAGGGGTTGGAGATCAGCCTGGGCAACATAGCAAGACCCTGTTCTGTCCATAAAAAATAAAATCATTAGAACTGTGGTGGCATGTGCCTGTAGCCCCAGGTACTTGGGAGGCTTAGGTGGGAGGATCACTTGAACCTGGGAGGTAGAGGCTGCAGCAGTGAGCCATGATTGTGCCACCATACTACAGCCTGGGCAACAGCGCAAGACCTCATCTTAAAATGGAAAAAAAAGAAAAAAAAAAAAGAAAAATACCCATGTATATACACACAAAAAGTGGTGACACAAATGTTTTAAAAGATGTGTGAATATCCAGACTGTTTTACCTAAAGCAATTTAGAATAATGCGATCGAGCTCTCTTTTCCTTATTAATTATTTCCCTTTTCCCCAATCCATGCACAACTCTGCTATTTCAGGGTAAAATATTATTAATGCCAATGTGGCAGAGTTGACATACATATGTCAGTAATAGGTAGAAAAAAATGTACAAGTCCCTGAGCAAGTGCACCATTTTTGGTACCAGAAGCTCCCGGGGGTCATTTCTATTTATGATAACCATCAGCTATCCCTGAAGATAGGTGTTGTGGTCTGGGAGAACTCATTATTTAGTCTCTTAAGTTTTGCTTGATAAGTAGGATGACTTCTAGATTCAGGAATTAGAAAACAATTATGTAATCCTTGTGTTAGATCACTGAAAAACTGAGTAACCACTCTCACTTTGTGGGACTTTCGAAAGTTAAAATATTTGTCAACGATTCATGCTTGTATTTCCCAAGTCTAGAACAGCAGCAGAATCTTGTAAATTGCTTCTCAGGTATATCCTCTGCAAGGATATTCAATTATATCTTCTATCCTTCAAAGAAGGAACACCGTAGAAAGAAGTCCCATGACCCTTTTTCATTGACTTAATAGACATGCACTTTATTTTAAAAACCATGGAATCTCTGTGTCCAGAGAATGGATTATGACTTCACACCTATGCAGAATTATTCTTACATACAGAATTCCCCAAATCAACTTTGTTAGCACTTAATGGATCCTAACTCAGCTTTTCATAGAAACCTTGTTGCACAACTAGATTATGAACTAATACTTTTATCTACTGGATGAGTATCTGATAAGGCCTTGCCATCATTCCCTTTACTAAAGATGTTGACTGAGAAGTTGGTACCATCCTAGAATGATTATTTTCCTTAAGTTTCATTTCCTCTCTTTTCTGTTATGAATAGACTATACCTATTACATAAAATATGCAATACAATTATACTTTTTAAACGACTCCAATCTATTTTCACAGATGTGGCTCTTGGGGTCCACAGCCATTAGATGCCTTGTCCAACGTCACAGAAATACTTTGCCTAAGGTCACAGCAAAGTATGGCAGAACAGCTCTTCTCATGTGCATTTCAGGGCTTTTCACTCCATCTTCTAATTTAATACCAGTATTTGACAAACAGTCATGTGAAAACATCATTATCATTGTCTGTTGTGTAGCCACTTATTCCTAATACAGAGAGTTCTAGTTAAAATGTAAGAAAAATATATTAATATTATTGGAACTCAAATTGAATACGGAAAATGAGAACCCCTTCCCCGCATTACAAGTATCTACAAATGTTACTCTACATGAGCAGCTATATTCAACAATATATTAACTAAAATAAGAAACAAAGATGCACACATTTTGTGGAGAGGATACTAAAGTGTGAATTGATTGAAACATATACCAGAATCATTTGAGGTGCTCATTAAAATGTAAATTCCTCTGCCTTGAACCAGAGTACTGACTCAGAATTTCTAGGAGTGGGAACATAAATTGTATAGTTTATTATAAACTCTATATAATTATTAGGCACAGAAATTAGATATAAGATGTTTAAGGCTTATACAATGTCATAAGAATTGTTAAACACAATTCTTAATATTTATCATGTTTTATACAGTGCAAATTTGTTCCCTTAAATTTATATATATTTTTTGGTAAAATGAATATACCCACAAGCAATTCTATGCAGAAATCTCCAAAGAGTTGAGTTAATTTTTAAGGTTGTCTTATATACCCTATATATTAAGAATTCTATTGCAGAACAATATGTATTTATATCTTTGCTGGGTAACATCTTTGTTATTCAAACAGCTCTAATCTATTGAAGCAAACTCTTAGTAACTAGTCATTAATTCTTGGAATACTATTGTAGTTTTCTTCAGGGAATCCTTTGACTGATGGACTGTCAAAATGTGGATGGGAAAGCTCAAATCTGGAATATGGAGTGCTGCACAAGAAGAATATCATGTTGCTGTTTCAAGCTGCTTATAAAAGCAGCTTTATCTGTAATATTGCTTTCACAAGGAATCATTACTACAAAAAATTTCAACAATATAGCATACATTAAAATTTGCCTTATTATTATTGATGGGTTCTAGTTTTATTATATCTTTTTCTCTTTTCTGTAAGTCTATACTTTGACAGATGTGTAAATAGAGGCTTGTGGAGAGAAAGTTATTTGTCTAAATTTACTGGCATATTATATATAGAAATGAGTTGTTCTTATTCATTTAGTCTTCTGCTGGTATATGCCTAAAAGTAAAGAAGACAAACTCTTTGTTTTTAAGTTGCCTCAAGTAGAAAGATTATATGTAAAGAGGCAATTTCAGCATAGTTTTATAAATGTTCTGATGGGATAAGTACAGGTTGCAAGGGGAACTTTGGGAGAGATGCCTAATTCAATCTGGTGGCTTCGAGGGAGGATTTGTATAGAAGATATCTATGTGGGCAAATGAAAGAAGAGTAGGCATTAGCCTGGTAAAGAAGTTGGCAAGATGGGGATAGGGTATTACATGGAGAGGGGCCAGTTTCTGCAAAGGCTGGAATAGGATTGTGCCTGGAGTATCTGAAATACTGTGAGGGTTCAGTTTGGCCTGAATGTAGAGATGGAAGAAAACATGAGTCAGATCATTAAACTCTTTAAAAACATGTTGAGAATCTTGGTGTTCCATCTGCTGATGATCAAAAGACACTGAAGATACCGATTTCCATTTCAGAATGATCACTAGGTCTGTGGAATGGATTGAGATTGAGATGGAGCAGAATTGAAAGCAGTTTGATTTGTTCTAAGACTAAAGAAAATGATAACTCAAATCTAGATGATAGCTAGGCTTCATGTATACATAAGTAGTAGAACTGAATGGGAGTAGTGATTTATGTGGGCAGTGGGGAAATGAAGAGTATAGCACGGTTTCTCACATCTTCAACAATTAATTGAACAATGTTGCAATCTGAGATAGAAAATACAAGAGGAAGGGTTTTCTGGGCCTTTTACTACTTCAGTATTTTTTTTTCTAAACTATTCTTGAACGTACAATGTGCATATTCTTTATAATAATGGAAAGGGGGAATGTTTACTTATTTGTCTAATGATGATCAAGCTTTTCTCTTACAGATGTGTCAGAATTCTATTTTAGAAGAAACATTAATAACATTAGAACCTCTAACTATGATAAGATATGGCTTAATCAGGGTCTAAAATAAACCAAGAATATACAAATTCCATATTGCATGACATTTCTAATCCAAATTTAATTGTATAGTAGATAGATTGAAGCATTTCTTTTTCTAAATATTATTGCAACTGCCAAATATCTTTTCACAAAATACTTTACCTTATATAATTTTTTAATGGAATATACTCTCTTTCATTATCTTGTAGTAATTTGGCATATTATCTTTGTTTACCAAAAATTTATTTCTGAACTGTGTCTGCATTATTGACCTTTAGAGCCAAGTGCAGTTTCTGGTGCTATGTACATTTACTAAAATACATCTGAGTTTTATTTTATGGCATTACTCTTAGGGTTTGCAACATACTTTTTTACACGTCTCAAATGTTGGCAAATAATTTCTCCTTAAGAGACTTTTTTGATTGTGAATACAATTAGTTTATCATTTAAAAGTGAGATATCAACTTGATGCAGTCTCTTTTTATACAAACATCAGGATGTGATTATCCAGAAAAAAAAAAGTCCTTTTCTGCTTCCCCTCACTCTATTTTTTTCACTTGGTAATAAAGTTTCTTCAAAGGAGGTCATCTTGTCACTAACTCCTGACCACCTCAAAATCATGCTTCTACATACCACAGAATAGTTTTTTACTCTTTCACTGGAATAACTTCCTTGTTATCAACTCCAGTGACCAATGTTTAGTTCTTGTATTTCTTTAATTCTCTTTGAAGTCAATACTGTGAAACATGCCCTTGTTCTTGAATTCTTCATATAATTTTCTCACGTTTTATTATTTTTTCCTTTTGACATTTTTATCTCAGTTAATTTTATTGGCTTATTTTCTGCTATATTTCCTTAAACGTTGGTGTTTGTACTTCAGGGAACCCCATTTCTCACTCATTATGCTCTCTGAGGAAACTTGGCCATATTCATATTTTTAACTGCTACCTCTTGTGCTCATAACTTTCAAAGAGATGTCTGCAGCCTTGATGAATAGTTACAAATGCTGACTCCTTAAGAGACACGTCAAATCTGTCCAAATAAAGAAATTGACCATCTTTTTCCTTTCCTTATTACCTTTTTCTACTCCTTCATACCCAATTTATTTCAGAAATAATGTTATCTGCTTAGACTCTCAAGCCATCATAAGTATTCTATCAAAATCAGATAGCGATTGGGCGCGGTGGCGCACGCCTGTAATTCCAGCAGTTTGGGAGGCTGAGGAGGGTGGATCACCTGAGGTCAGGAGTTTGTGGTCAGCCTGACTAACATAGTGAAACCCCGTCTCTACTAAATACAAAAAAATTAGTCGGGTGTGGTGGCACATGCCTGTAATCCAAGCTACTTGGGAGGCTGAGACAGGAGAATCGCTTGTACCCGGGAGATGGAGGTTGCTGTGAGCTGAGATTGTGCGATGGCACTCCAGCCTGGCAACAAGAGCAAAACTCCGGTCTCAAAAAAAAAAAAAAAAAAAAAAAAAAAAAATTCAGGTAGCTTAATGTTTAAGAATGTGGACTCTATAGTTGATCTTCCTGGGTTTATATCCCAGTCTTGTAACTTTGGGCAAATTTTTCAACCTTTCTGAGTCTCTGTTTCCTCATCTGTAAAATACAGATGATAACAGTTATACCACATAGGATTGGTTTGAGGATTAGTTTTTGATAAAGATTTAGAACAGTGCCTAATATAGTATATGTAAATTATTATTAATAACCTTCTCCTTCTGTCACTTGCACAGCTTATACCTAATCTATCTTCCAATTTTATTTACTATATTTCCTACTCATCTCTCCTTTCATTTGTCTTTACTTTTCCTGCTGTCCATAAGAAGAAGGACATACCATCTTTTACTTCTTTATTTGCAGTGCCCAATGCATAGTACGCTCTCAATTGCTGTTCAGTCCTAAATAAATTAATGGATTAGTGTCATAAAATCTGGTTCTGAAAAGGTGACGCCAAAACATATTGCCAATTACTAGAATGTTTCTATATCCTCTTGAGGAAATTGTTTCAAAAGATTGATCGTTTGGTCACAAACATATTGGTATATTTGTTAATTAGTTTTACTGTTTGCAATGCTGCGGTAATGTGACAGTACTAATGGCGAGCTTGCAGACTAATCAACATTCAGTATAACAACTTAATATTTTGGTACCTTGGGCAAGTTTTTGTAGCATTGAGCTAGTCACATACAACTTCTCTGAATTCGATTTTCTTCTCTAAAATGAGTAAACTGGATTACGCTGGTCTCGATAATCCTTTAACATTTATGATTCCAATCAATTTGAGCAATTACTCAATGCTTAAAATGTGAGACACTGAGAGGAACACATCGTGTAGAAAATTTCAAGCAGGAGAATACTAGACTGATAACCTTGGTTTCCCTGCCTGTTGCTTCGTTCGATGAGATGGCTAGTAGACAGAATTTTAAGGAAGGCAGCTCTTTAAATTGAATTCTGCAAGATTTCTTCTGTCTTAGCATTCATTTGCATCTGTTTCAAGCACCAAACCTTTCTGTCCAAAACTGCAAAAAATTTTAGCTTAAGCTGATTATCACATTAAAGTGTTGAACTTGAGCCCAAGAGGAGGCTTCACAGAAACCGAATCCCTACCATTTAGGATGATATTGGCTCTTAAAAATGACAAGTTCTACATTTTACTGTCGCTTTTCCCTCTGATTATTTCATTGGAGGATTTTTAAAGGCAAAATATTTTACATCACATTTGATTCATCATTCCACTTCAAGTAGCAAGTCTTAAATGCAACCTTTTAAAACTACTGAATAGTTAAAATTTCTTCTGCTGATTAATATGGCAAGTTTTTGTGTAATAAAAATGAACTGCAAAAATGATTTCTGGGACTTGGGAAAATATTTTTCTGTGGAAACTAAGCAGTGCTTATATCAATGTTGAATTATTTATGAGTTAGCCATATTAATGCTAAATTTTAACTGAGAACGACCCAACAATTTTGGCCAACACGCTGTTTGCTTAAAATTATTATTTTATGAAAGACATTCACATTATGATTTCAGTAGAGAAACAGGAAAGTCATTCCAGTTCTATCACAGTCTATGGAAACTTGTTTTGAATACAGCATGAAATCATCTATTTTATGTTAGCATTGTCCTTCATCTGAGAACTTTCTGCTCCAAAGGACGGTGGATTTTTCACAATATGTCCTTAGGAAATAAAAGTTACCATTCATTAAGGCCTTGCTTAATTTTCTCTTGGTTACCAAGAGCAAATCAATTCATGAACTCACATTCTGATGCAGAAGACTTACGTATCATGTTTCAAAGGTCACATTTAACTAAAGCTGAACTCTAGTGTATGGCAGCTCACTGTTTCATAGACTGGAATCTGCCCTGTGCTCAAAAGCGTAAACTATTGTATTGTCGTAATTATCCAATAGAATTAGAATTTCAAACATGCTGTTATTTCAAACATGCTGTTCTTTCCTCCTGAGTATAAATTGCTGTTCCTATCAGGCTATTTTCCTAATTTTTAAATTCAGAAAATACTGTTAAAACCAGATACCAAATGATCATAGAATAGCCTCTAGCATAAATCCTATCCTTAAGTTGGTGGCTAATATTCAGCCCTGAGTCTCTGCTTTTCCATTTTCTACCTGGATGATCTTCAGAAGCTTCGCTCATCTGCCTAAGACTTTGTGTTCTCATCTGCAGAATGAGAAGAACTGACTACTCTGCAAGCATAGTTGCTGACCACTTGGAATTGTCTGGTAGATGAAAAGTGAGATATTGTGTGCACAATGCCTGGCAAATACAACACACTCAGCTAATTCTATCTATTATCACTGGTCGTAGTTGAATGGTTATCACCATGAAAGTCATTTGAAAATTTATTAGAAATTACAAGTTTTGCTTATGGTAGTGGTATGATTATCATTTCATCAAAGAACACAATTATGCAGTTAGAGCTAATCATATTCTCATAAAAAGTGCTTCAACTTCTGAGGGATGTATTAACGTTTCCAATTTTTTTTCAACCACTGCTTAAATCTACTTGGCAGTAATGCATGTACATGCACATACACACACACACACACACAGACACACACACACACACACACAGTACTTACTCTATGAACTTTGGCTATCTCACTTATCAATATTTTATATACTCAAATAATTTGTAGACCAAAGGGTCTTATCATAATGCTATGGACTATTCATCTCCTTTTATATTATCATTCCCTGTTGGATATAATCATTTCCTAGATACTTTAATTTGCTTCTCATCAGACTAGGTTGAGTATACACAGACAAGGAGGGTAGATATTTTAAGGAAATGGGCAACTGTTAAAAAGGAAAAAACACAGGAATTTAAGGCCCAAAGTATCCCACCTATAAAGGACAAATTCATCAGCTCACCACTTGAAAAGCTCAGAGAGGGAACAGTTGACTCAATTTGTTTCACCATAGGATGCAGACCATTATTTTCAATGAAAGAATCATTCAAGTGAAGATATTATAAGAAACTTTGTGGCTAATTAGCTGTTCACATATATCCTACAGATCCCATTTAGTTCTTCCTGAAATCCAGTTATGCACAGATATATAAAATTAATTCTGAGCTGAAAATAAGATATTAATGTTCCCCTCCATTACTGTGGGTGAACAGTTAGGTTGAGGATGTGTTTGTGTGTAGGAGGAATAGGTTTCTGGAGCTTCTGATATCACCAAGAATGCTATAATTTAAGGGTGTGATGGTTGTGCCTCTCTGACTGTTGTATCCCAGTACCTATGACTGTAACACCTCTCCTTTTGTGAATCATCAGGGCCATTTATATTCTTGTCCTTGCAGAGTTTTCTAGTTACTTTTATTTACGCCTGAAATAAAATTTTACCTTATGAGAATCAGATCATAATTAGTTGGAGGTATATCCTGTTGTCGATTTTCAAGTTATATGAAAACATAACCAAACATGCCACAAAAATTTGTATGACAATTTTGTAAGGTCTCTGAAAAAGTTGGAGATCTGTGAAAAAATCATTAATAATAAAGATATCAGGGGAAACATTAATAAAAATTTTTATTGTAAATTTTCTCTGCCAGGTTGCAGAAAGTTAGCCAATTAAGACTTTTGTAAATTTCAAATCATGTATTTCTTCAGGTGTTTGGAATTTGGTATTTAGGAACCACTATACAAGAATTATTCTTCTTTAGTTGCTCATTACTTCTCAGAGGCCTCTACATCTGCCAGCCGAACTAGGATGACACTGGATGTTGACATTAAATTTAATTCACATAATTTTTACTGAGCACTTATTAAGTGTTACCATTCCATGAGCTGGAATTCAGGAACAATAGAAAACAAAGTTCTGAACCTTCTAAGAAGCCTACACTACAGATGGAGAAACCTGCAAATATATAACAATATAGATCTAATGTAGTAAAATTGGTGGCACAAATAGTGAGTATGTTAGCAGTCATAAAAAGAAGAAAATTATAGGTGTTGACAGGTTAGGGAGAACTCCTTGGAAAAGGCGAATTTTGACTTTTTACATGAGGAGGGAAATAAATGGATACTTCAAGTGGTACCAACAGCATGATTAAAGGCAGGGAAGTGAAACTGAAATATCTATTATATGAATTGTTTTATACCATCATTTTGTATATGATGTTAAAGATATCTATAACACTAAGTCTTATTTCTTCTACGTAATTACACATTTGGAGACCTACTGTTCAATAAATCATAGAGAGACTGTATTTAAAAATAATCTCATAAATTTCAAAATAGCAAGAGAAGATGAATTATAATGCTTGTAGCACAATGAAAAGATAAATACTTAAGGTGAGAGATCTCCCAATTACCCTGATTTTATCTTTATGCATTATATGAATGTATTACACTATTACATGTACCCCCAATATATGTACATCTGTTATGTATCAATTAAGAAATCTGTCTGTATAGCTTTTTCTAAGTAACACACACAATGTTTTGAAAAGCATTTCTCATTGATTGGAGTAAGCGACATAGAGGAAAAATGAAAGAATAGCAGCCATCCTACAAAGTTCGGAGATAAAATCCTGGATTGTAAACTTCAAGAGCTGGATAGTTAGAGATTCACATTGTTGGTTTATCAATATGCACAATAACATTTGCAAAACATTAATTAATAACATTGCAAAATCTCCAACTGAAATGAAGATACTAGAGAGACAAATCTCTACCCAAGTAACCCTGCTTTATGCAATGTTAATGCATTACAAATTCCTTAGAGTGATTTATATTTCATGTCTCTGAAACAGGTAAATCTGTTATTAATATTGTAAGTCTAGGTCATTTGCAGGTACATATTCTTTTCCAGGTAATACTCTTTCTATGTGCAAAAGTGTAATAAATCCTGTCTCTTCACAATTTGTTCTTTAGTAGCAAGTCCTCATTCTGCATCCCAATAAAGTAAAATGTCATAGTGAGTAAAGCACTATACCCACATAACTGATGAGATCTTAAAAGAACCTGCCAGAAAAAGACTTTGAAATAGAGATAAAAGGGAAGCAAATTTCTGGCTAGTGATCTATCTACCTAAAGAGAGATCCTTAAATGTTGAAATAGTGTACACACAGTAAGACCTCTCTGTTTTCCCTGAGCGGATTTCTCCTGTGCTTCTTGAGAGAAGGCTCTTTATTGAGTTCTCTTCTCTCTAATTATGCATGCAGAATGGCTGGGTCACCTTAATCTGGTAGGAAGTCAGAGTTTCTGTGTGTTTTTACTGTGAGGTGATCAGGCCAACACTTAATACAAAGATTGTTCATTGTGAAGACTGTTTATCCTCTTTGGCTCTCTGGGGGAATTTATTCATTTTAGTATTCTCTATGCCCCTCACTTTGGATGCATTGAGAGATGGGAGGGCAACAAATAGTGTTGGAGGGACTTTTGGCACTATTCTTCACCTAACATCAATCTCTTTGAAGTAATACACAAGATGATGGTATAGAAACATTTGTATAAATAATCAGTACTCTACAATAACTTACATGTGTCAAGAATTCAAGATTATGTTTGATTCAAGAATTATCGAAGTAGCAGTCATTTCTAATACTGTTCTTCTCAGTTTTAAACTCCTTTGTGTTTTAAACACTGAAAATTACAATTTTTAAGTATAAGCAATATGGCATATTTAATGCATTTTTTAAAAATTTGAATCATTTTTGTCCATCAGGGAAAATATCTCTCTGGATTTTGTTTATAAGTATACTGATTTAACAACTATGTGCTGTAGTAAAGCCAGCAAATTTTCTGGCAGATCTGTTCATATTCAGGGATATTGAGCAGCTCAATTGGAAACTTAATCTGACTTAAATGTTCTCTGAAATAACTGTCATTATCTTCACATTTGATTTACACTGTATACCTATTTAAATATGCCATTAAATTACATCTTTGGAAGCACACAAAGTCTGCTTTTACACGGAGATTTTAATCTCCACAGTTATATAAAATAAATCTTGAGCAAACAGTTGGATTTTGTAGAGAACTCACTGTGCTGAATTTGCAAGAAGCTGACCGACAGATTTTATTTTCAAGAAGTAGAAAGCTTTGTCAATCAATTGTTACTTTATATTAAGAATATTCAAAGCAAGAGCCAAATGCAGGAGCATACGCTTGTGATCCCGTGATCCCAGCTACTCCTGAGGCTGAGATGGGAGGATTGCTTGAGTCCAGGAGTTGAAGACTAGCCTAAGGAACATAGCCAGACCCTGTCTCAAAAATCATATTCAAAGCAGGAAAAAATATGAATATGTTTATGTCCCCTCAGATTGAATATGATGGTCAATACTGTGAATTATTCACTATTACAATCACCCCAAACCCAAATCCTCTATGAGTTTAGTTTTTAAAAATTAATCTAGGTGTAGCAGGAGGCATAACAAACCACTAGGGGTCAGCAGACACTGGGAATATGAGGCACTCTTGCCCCTGTGTGGGAATCAGAAGATACAAGACCTGCAGATCCCTGGTGGATGTATTAATAGAACAGAATTGTTCTTTATCATACACTTAAATTTGCATTCAGATTATAGTGAAAGCAGAGTACCATACAGCTAACGTGGGACCAATCAGGACTTCATAGATTTTCAGTGTTTCATTCTTAGATCCACTTCCTTTGAGTATGGGAGTGAAGAAAGGGGATTAGGAGAAATTGAGAAATCCCAAGTAACTGTAAAGAAGGAAAGGTGGACCCATCTATGGAGGAATCAGCAGCTAACGATGTATAATTCTATGGCTAACTCCATAGATTTATGAGACTTTTCTCTAATCCAGAGCTTCTTAATGTATGGTCTCCAGACTAGAAAATATCAGCATCTCCTGGTAATTTGGCCAAGAATGTAAATTCTTGGCCGGCGCGGTGGCTCACCCCTGTAATCCTAGCACTTTGGGAGACCGAGGCGGGAGGATCACTAGTTCAGGAGATCGAGACCACCCTGGCTAACACAGTGAAACCCCGTCTCTACTAAAAATACAAAAAAATTAGCCGGGCGTGGTGATGGGTGCCTGTAGTCCCAGATACTCGGGGGCTGAGGCAGGAGAGTGGCGTGAACCCGGGAGGCGGAGCTTGCAGTGACCCGAGATGGCGCCACTGCACTCCAGCCTGGAGACAAACCAGAAACTCTGGGGCTGGATGCCAGCAACCTGTGGTCAGTAAGACCTCCAGGTGATTCTAATGCAAGTTAATATTTGAGAACCACGGCTCCAACCTATACTCGAAATGGTGTGAAACTGGCCAGGAATAGCAGGAAGAACATCATCATATTTACACTAAAATATATGATTGAGTTAGTTTTCTTAACTACTATGTAGTTACTGCCTTTTGAATCCTAAACTCCTATTTAATATTTGGTGTGCATTTGTGGCCAAGATTGAGCTTTGAATCATCTCCAGTTCAGCAGGAAAATAGGCTAACCCTAGTGGGAGTAATGACAAAACACTTTTAATTCTCATGTGATGCACATTAAATATATAGGCCTTTGAGGATGTGAATTGTTTACCAAGGTCAAGAAGTCAAAGGAAGAGATGATCTCAGAACACCTCCAAGCTTTTGTCTAACTGATCTCATAATAACCTTTTTCTTGAGGGAAAGAAGGGAAATTAGTAATGCCTTGTATGGAAGCCCAAATCACAACAGTTTCTGAGCCATATGATGTGGGTGTAAAAACCTGCTAGAAATCTCCTTTTCTCCTGTATATAACTCCAGTCCATATCTTTAAAATCTCACTTCAGCCAATAAGTATTATGAAAATCATCTTCATTTCCTGAGTGATCTAATCTCTGTACTCACAGGATGACCTACAGTCATCCCAACAGATGCAAGCTGTTTCTCCATTTAGAAATAGATGGAGATGATAATTTATCAACCTCATCAGCAGCTGTAGCAGCAGAAACAGTATATGAAATACACAGTATACGGAAGGTATTGCAAGATACCTTCTAGGTACAAAGCCACAAAGTCAAGGGACCTAACAAGTTAGTTGTAAAAACAAAGTGGTGCTTAAAAAAAAGTACATTATTCACAATCACCAAGATTTTGGAAACAACTAAGTATGCATCAGTGGATGAATGGATAAGAAAAATGTGATTATTTGTCTCTTTATCTATCTTAGATACAGTTACAGATATGGAATGGCATTTAGCCTTAACAAAAGAAACAAATCTTGCTATTTGAAACAACATGGATGAACCTAAGAAACATTATGCTAGATGAAATAAGCCAGACACAGAAAGACAAATACTGTGTGATATCACTTAGATGTGGAATCTACAGAAGTCAAACTCATAGAAAGAGCTTAAATTAGTGGTTGCCAAGATCTGAATGGGAGAAGGAAATGAGGGTATTTTGGTCAAAGGATATACAGGCTTTTGATTGTAGGAGGAACATATTAATGATAATGTATTATATACTTGAAATTTGCTTAAGCTTTTAAGTGTCTTCATCAATGAAAAAAGTAACTATGTGAGGTGATGGATATGTTAATTAGCTTGATTGTGATAATTACATTGTATACGCATAGCAAAATATCACATTGTACATGTTAAATACACACAGTTTTCTTTGACGCTTATACCTCAATAAAGCTAGGAAAAATTACAAATGTTTTCAAAACTATCGACAAAAGAGTGAAACATTCGAAGGAGCAGTGATGGGCTTTAGAAGATGCCACCCAAAAATATGGTGTCCTGGCATAGTGACTATTTCAAGCTGAAGCAATTTAAGAAATTGCAGGTGTATGCAGGACTCCCTGACCTTCTCCTGGAGCAGTCAAAAGACCCTCCTGTGAGAGGTGACCTCCCTACCCTCAGAGGGGAGGGGCACCCTTATCTCTGAAGATGCAAGGACACCAAGAGGAATCCCAATGAACAAGCCTTGCTACATTTCTCTCAGTTTACTGCTCTTAGCTCACACTCCTTTGTTCTATCACATTTTTCCGTGAGTTTTCATTTTTCATCAAACTTAGCACAAAAACACTCAGACAAGAAACCAGAAAGGTAGAAACTATATTCTCCCTCTCCTACAGGGATAAGTGGCAGGAAAACACAGTATTAATTTGTAAAAAGTGTGAAATTTAGAAATCTTTTCTCACTATTAGTTACTCTTTCACATCCAATAAATAAACACAATGATTATTCTCTTAATCCAATAGAAAGTAACTTTTGTAAATTCTTGTGGTACAATATGATTGAAATTTTAACATATTTGGGTCTCACTATTAATCATATATATGGGATTATAAGGAGAACTTCATACTATAATTTGCATATTCTTATAAAATACTTATATTTCTCTTGGGGGAAGCGATTTATTACAATCTATTTTCTCAGATATATTCATCTGATTTCCCATTAGGCTTCCTGTATTCTTTGTCAAACTGGGATGCCTTGATGCCTGAGGGTAGAAGAGAAAAACACTGCAAAACAAGCACTAGCATTCTGTCTCCTGGTTTTCTGATGACCTCCAGAAAGTGCTATAACTCCAGAGGCTACTAGAGGCCAAGGCTTTTGTCTCATTCATCTTCATTTCTTGAGTTCCTGAGCACAGCAAGTGGCTGGCACAGAATGAACATCCCATGAACATTAGATGGATGAATGACTAGATACACAGGTTACAGACTGTGGCTATCATACATTGCTATACTTTTAAAAATAGGCACAGGCTGATAGTAGGAAAATTAAGAATGCTATAAATCCAAACCTCTCATGGTTTACCTATTAAGGAATCGTTTGACTTTTACAACAGTATTTCGTGATAGTTTTTTTAAGTATGAAAGCTAAGTTGCAATAAAACAAATGCAATAGTATATCTTTCTCTGCACTGAGAAAATGTGATGATTTCCATCTCATGAAAAACCCTGACTCAGAGGTACAATGTCACTACCAGGTGGAAATGCAATCTCAAATTTTCTCTACTCACTGTGAATGATTCAAAATTATACCTTCAATACCTAGGATAGTGTCTGGCACAAGGAAGGTACACAATAACTATTTACCAATGACTGAACAAATATGAACAAATAAAGAAAACTTGTGAATTATACATCCATATGTTGAGCTGCTCACTATGAGGGGTTTTTAGGAAACTACCTGTAATAGAAAGAAATGGCTTATAATTGCATAGCACTTTATTTAAGTAGAAAATTTTTATATGCTTAAAACAAAATAAAATGGTGGAAATCTTTTTTTTTCTCAAATTGTTCAAATATTTTCAAATAACTATTCTATTCCCTTTACTCCCCAGAGAATCTCTCTTGAAAATGGTATAAAAAGAAAGAGTTCTGCACGTTTATTTAAACTTCTAAATGAATAGAAAAGAAAGTTATGAGGCTATATTGAATTGAATGCCAATTGGTTGGTTCTTTACAATAAGTAATTGCAAATTCTCTTTATTCTTTACTTGTCTTTCATTGTGGACTTTCAACATAACATGATCTTCTCTTTAGAGAACGTCCACTGCTTATCCTAACACCCCAATTTGATCATTTAAAATGAGGTATTTCCATGCGAGAAGTGCTATTTCAGGGTTGCTTTTCCAACTCCATACATGTGCTTATTTGGGAAAGTCTGTACGAAAATGACATATTACTTTGCCTCTTCCCTCAGAATTTGTTCTCTCTCAAACTGATAGGATCCACAAACATAAAGGCAAACTGTTCTTGCTCTAGAGGCAGGGAGCTATGAAGGCATGTTTTATCCTGAAATGACTCCCTGGAGACCTACAAGAGCATGTGTGAATACAAACAGCCTGAGCCTTCTGTGGTTGACTACAAAGTGCTGGCTTGTAAAACCATTTCCTGTTTCTTCACATAAAATGGAATCAAATAGCATCAAGCACTATTTAGAAAAATTTGCGGGTATATCAGCCTGCAATGATATTTGACCAATTGAACATGATTAATTGTGCACCTTTCCTTTGATCACTTCTTGTGGGTCTCCTTATTTAAAGCAAAATATGAAATGGGGTGATGGGAAATTCCAATCATTTTATTCTGATCACTGGGCTAAGAGATGACAATCTCTGGTCAATTTCTGACTTACCATTGAATGTCGTGCTACCTCATTTTTTTCTGCCATTGGTAAAATAGAAATAATTATATTCACTGCATGCCTCACTAAGCTATCTTGATAATACATTGTCCTTTTAGGGATATGAAAACTTTTAAAAATAAGAGAAAATTAACTCCAGTTTTAAAACCAAAAAAAGGCCCTAGAGCAAGCGGAACCTGTAATTATTGGTTATGGTGTGGGGGTGAGGGGAGGGGTGGCAGGGTGGTGAGGTGATGATTGCTGAACGAACCTAAAATCCCTCTATAGACGCAGCTTCTACCTCCAGCTACGTGTGAGACTGGCTCTGCATTTGGAAAAGATTGTTAAATAATCTATGCTTTGATCTATTCTTCCCAACTCTCCTTTATCTTTATGCTCTTATGACTATTTCTATTTCATTTTGTTAATACTATTAAAAAATCTGACAGTACAACAAATGATGTGGCACCTACAATAGCTGAGGTTAAGAAAAGAATTTTCTCTGAAATAAAGCATTACACAAAAAAGCATCCTAAGAAGATGATATTTTCATTACTTCACGGAGCACTTGTTCAGGCAACTCCCATTAATGCTAATGGGATCTAATCGGTGAGAGAATAAACACCTTATAACACATTACATTTAAAACTCAGCATGAACTGAAAAACAGCTATTTTACTCAGTTAGCAGGATGGATGCTTTTAGAGTAAAGGGAAAACCTGCTGTTGAGTTCACAATTCCTCTAGGTATAAAGGAAAGAAATTGTTTTAAATGTTATTTGTATCTTTAACCCACTACTGTGCTCTAGCTATAATTTGCAGCGACATGTCAGTTAAGTAATAACAGATGAAACTACAATAGTGTTAATCAACACACAAACATTGAGTGTGCAAAGACTGAAGTCTGGGCAAGAATGTATTATGCTTAGAGAAAATGACTCTCTTCACCTTTCTGTTTTCTCTTGCTTCACCTTTCTGTTTTCTCTTGCTTCCGCCTCCTGTTAATTTTTCTACATATTTCATCTATGTCCTCAATAGAAAATAGCTAATTTCTATAAAACATTGTGACTGATCTGTACAGCAGAAAGTAATGTTTTATTAAATCCAATAACAGGATAGAGGTCCCCCTTAAAATGACATGCTTGCTAATTTCCAACATCGCTCAATTATAGTACAGTTTGAATGTGTCTTCCTTTCAAAATTTCCACATCTAAATCTGATGTGCAACTTCTGCTTTCTCTTCAAAGGGGTCAGCCCTTGTTTCTCTAGCTTCTGACATCTTAATGGATGTGGGGTCAGTTTCACTCAGATACCAATCTTGTTAAGATTCAATTCCTACATCAGAGTACTTTTTTTGAATCCAAAGTCCAATAAAAAGATTACATCTAAATGCAAGAGCCAAACAGAAACAGGCATTGAAACAAAAATGGTGCCACAGAGTCAATGAGCTATGCACCTCTCATTGGTCAATCCCAAAGTGTATCCCTCACTTTTGTATGACACTCGGCATCTGCCTTGTCGGTCTCTCTGGTTCATTCCGTTTTATAGTCTTCATCAGCCACGGATACACCACCAATAACAGTTCCATTTTCCTCCCTGCAGCTCACTAAAATGCTATGTGTGTATCACTTCCCTTCATCAGGCTGTGGTAAAGTGACTGACTCTGATAACATACTTCCTGAGGGAAAGCTACAAGAGCCACTCTTCTTTCATTTCTGTTGAATTCATTTATTTGACAAATATGAAATGTGCACATTGTACTGCTGGGTACTGTCATGGAATCCTCTTTTCACACTGAGAGCTTTCGAGAGGCAAGACCTTCCTTGTTTGATTGAGAAGAAATCAATCTCTTTGGGGATTCTAGGTTAGCCAGGAGGTTACCCTGGCAGGCTAGAGAGAAGGACATTTTTGAGGAGGCAGGACTTTTAGATTTTTCTAACTCATCCTGCATAGAATTGGCAATGCCATTTAAACTAAAGAAGAACTCTATTTGCTTCCCTAGTAGTAGATGAAGGAAAAGAAGGCAATGGTTTCTGCAGTGGTTTTGATTGGTTCACCAGTCAGAAATAAGACTATCTTCCTCTGTTTCTTCTCTTTCATCCAACACTGTGATTTAGGCCAGTTTCCACAAAAGTGAGACAGCATGGCTGTTTTGAACACATCTCTAGGTTTTTCTTATGGCTCCTGAAATGGATCTATGATTACCCACATAAACACATGTTCTGTTGGAAATCCTACTAGCCACTTCCTTCAGGCAATTCTCTGGAGCATTTAGTTACTGGCTACAGAAACATTTTTTTCTTTGAAGAAATGAGAAAAATATTTAAAGATCATATAGCCAGAACAACTGCTTCATCATAGAAATGTGCAAATGAGTCCCCAGGAGTTAAGGGCTCTTGGTCTCTGATATACAACATGTTCGTGCCAGACTCTGAGGTCAGAGTCTGTCTCAGAAATACTGCCGTTTCCCTCTGTCCTGAGAAAGGCTGTATCTAGAAATCTCTAAGACATATAAAGGTGAATAAAGCTGACTGCCTCACATTCTTAATATATTACTTAAGTCTCAAGTCAATATTAATAGACATCAATCATGTGATGACATTCTATACCACAGACAATACAAAGAACATGTAGGAAGCACCTGTTAGTCTTTTTGGCACTTAAAATTAAACTTAGTAGAACAGCATCATTCTTAGTTGCCTAGAGTTATTTTAAGTAGATAACTTTTTTTAAAGATTGGTAAATAATTTATTCACATCCTCAGGCTGACTGTGAAACCTATATCACCCTTAGATGTACTGGAGGCTTTAATAGCAACAACAGAGAGAAATTGGAGGGAACAGAGAGTTTTAATTGCTTCTATTAGGACCACAACAAACATATCTATGAGTTTCTGCTTGTCATTTTGCCAGGGCAATAGAAGTGATGATTCTTTTTGCAGTGAGGGCCAAAAAGGAAATGGAGGCTCAGGGACAATACGATCTACAGAAACCAACTTTTACAGAAAGTTAAATCAGAGGTAGAACCTCTTCAGTTAACATTAGAGTAGAATGGAGAATGATTTCAGTCATTTAGCTCTTATTGAAGTTCATGATGCAAGCCCAAGGGATTTTGCTCAAGTACCTCCAAGACTGGCTAAATTTGATTCATTCACAATTTACTTCTCTATCTTTGACTTTTTAAGATTTATTTTTATTTAACAGAAGGAAAATTTAAATATGAGTAATTACACAGCAATCAGGTAGATTTCTTATAATTCCACATATATTTTATACTTTATTTTTAGTTAATTGTTTTGATTCTAGTGCCAGTGTTTATAGTTTGCAGTTACTTAAGAATATCAGTTGTGAGACAGCTTTTATCATTTCTGATTTTGATAACATAATCTAGATCTCATGGGTATAGTGAGACAGAGGAGAAAAATTAAAACAAAATATAAATATCGTCTTATATTCACTGAGAACCCAAATGATGAGAGCACAGTTTTTAAAGACAAGTATTTGTATTTGATATTACATTGCAGATAGCATGAAATACATGTTATAGCAGGTACAAATGTATAGAGTGAATAATTTCTCTCATATGCTAAATATAACTTAAAATCTATATTGTGTTTTGCATTCCTAGCCATGTAGATAATTATCATGTGGGTACTTGATGAATGATTTCTTGTCCAAGAATTTGTCAACCCAACTCTCCAAATCATAATTTAGACATTTCCAAGGTCTTAGATCTTGTGGGAGGAGATGTTTCCTAGGAGACAGAAGAATTTTAAAAAATACAAATAAAGGACATGAATGTATATGGAAGGGTATGGCAGAAGAACATGATGGTTTCTAGTGTTGCATCAAAGATTTACTAGTCTTGATTTTGGAAAAATCACTTAAATGTTTTGAGTCTTAGATTTCTAATTTCAAAAATAGAAATAAGTGAGCCTTCTTTCTCTTAATTCACAGGGTTATTGATAGGGCCATGAAATAATAAATGTGAGTCACTTTAAAAACTGAATATAAAATTCTTTCTCTCTTATTAGAAAGTAGATCCCTTTGCTGAAATTCAAGGAAAGAACAGCATTACGCTGATGTTCCTATTTCAGTCATCTCCATGTGGCCACTCCATATACACTACAGCATCAGGGCTAGAACTGTGTTCAATCAACGTATATTGACACCCACTAATACATTTGATTTTCAAAAGTAAAGAAGATCATTACTTTCCTGAATTTTGTGTCTCATGGAGGGGTAGACAGAAGCCAGATGATCACCAGTTGATATTTATCTTTTCAATATAACAGGGAAAATAAGCATTTACATGTATTGTGAATGTTATTTTATATTTTAGTTTTGCAGGTTTTAATTTAAGTTTCTTGAGCAATCTCTCCTTATAGACAATCACTTTATTTCTTGTTTAAGCATACTTTTTGCTATATGATCAGCTCAGAGTTAGGAAGCTACCCATGAATTCAGAAATTAATGACCGGAAGATTTAATTCAAATCGGGTTTCCTCTTCTTTTTTTTTGAACAACAGTCACTGAATGAGAAGTTATGCCATATTTTTCATTTATTTTCAGAATGGCATTTTCTCTATAACTCCCTCCAAATATTTTTTTAAAATTGCTTCAACACCCATAAACTCTATCTTATTTTTTAAAGTCATGCTTGTTAGACCCTACATCACATTTCGTGGTCTACCAACTCTCTGCTGGCTGACCTGCTATCTGCAACAAGAGATACACAGAGTATGCCTAGAATTGAAATCAGATCAATGAGAAAAATTAAAAATGAAGAAAAGTTTTATTTATATATGACTAATTTATCACAGAGATTGTTCCAATTCTTTTCCCTGAACAACTTTCATTGCTGACCTGGGATCTATTTCATCTGTAAGAATAAAGTTTTACAGAATGAGAAAATATGATTTTACTCATATAATTTACATAATGGAAACCTTTCTCCAGATATTTAATCCTCATTTTGTTATTTCTGAATAAGGCATACTTTAATACTCAAGTAACTCCATATAATTTGAGGCTTTTCAATCTTTTCTATGGGACCTGGCTTAGCATCAATGATATTAGACTGAGAAGACAGATATCTGCCTTGTTTGATCTTGTACTATCTCATTCTCAGAACGTATCTACTGCAGTGGTAGGCACAAAGAATGGCTGAGATTGATGGGTGGGAAACAGAAGTAATTTCTGCACATGATAACAGCACAAATAAAGTTCCTTTGCAAGACATTTTTCCTTTGAAATACATGTTTTAGGATTAGAATCTACATATTTACACCTATGGCAATGTTTGTTCGAATATATAAGAGAAGAAGAGAGTGAAGGAGTTTATAGAAATGTGAAAAGATCTCTAAAGTCGTTTTCAGGAGCATGAAGGAACTATTAGTCCTGAATATTCTCAGAGGTTTTCTCTAAGTAGAAGTTAACTCCATTTTTTAATATTCAGACTTGCACTTATTTCCAAGGTAAAATAAGGGAATTCTCAGCAGTCTTAGACTCAGTAACTCTTATCATCTCTTATCACTTGATTTCCCAAGAAAACCAGGTGATTTTGAACTCCCACATTAATGAATTAGCTTTTTCAGTCACTGAAGAATTAAGAAATGAGCAAAAGTCATTGAGAATGAATTTGTGGGAAAACGTGTAATGATTACCAAGGTCAGAAATTATGCCCAAGATCAAAGAGCAAAATATGCCATGAGAATTTGATTGTGGTTGAACTACTGTTGCAGTTGTAGCCATAATTCATACATTTTTAAGAATCAACCAATTGCAAGGCCAAGGTCAAGAGTTCACTGCAAATTTTAGGTTAATTATAATCCCTAATGAAAACAGTTCCAGAATCCTGTGATTGCATAATGATTATTAATTTATGAATGGTTGTACTTTTAAAACTCTTTGATAATTTTCAATTTGGGATAAAATAAGTAAGATATTTTAGTGATGATAGTATTTCTCATAACTCCATTTTAGGGAATAAAATCTTACAGTACAGATGTAAATTAAATGACAGCTTTGCTGAAAACTATGCACAAGATGAGATTCTATGTCTCACATAGTGTAATCCGAGCATGAGCCATTTATAACTTCTATTAATCCTCTCTTCTCAGCTGTAGTTACCTTTCTGTCTTGCTTCCTGCTGCTCCTACCTATTATAACTTGCCTTAACATATAACCTTATCTCTTTTAAGAAATTTGTTTTCTATAGTATGCTCCTGTCTCAATAAAAACATCTTCATTTTTTCTTGGTAGCCTCTTCAGAGAGGAATAAACATTTTCCCATTAATTCTAATGTTTTTTCTTGTCAGAACTCATAATTCAAGTTGGTCATGGAAGCAGACAGTAATCATCAATATTTGCTTTCTCAGGAGTCATGTAGTCATCTCCATGTCTATTCTCTCACAATTTTCTGGACTAGTTGGTTAGGGCCATGGTCTATCCCAATCACACACATAATCAAAAAATTCATAGAAGATAATAATTGCTGAAAATTCAGGTTGTTATCAGAAATGGATGACAGTCAGTTGTGTCCAATAATAGCTACTATTCAGAAGACAGATTGGCTGAAAACAAATATCCAAACTTTTTGCAGAGTAGCTGCTTATATGGGCAATGCACTCCTTGCTTAAAAAGGAAAGATAAAAGGAACAGATTAGTTTTGAAAATCAATAGGGGTTTCAAATAAAGCACACATCGTACATATAGTACAATAGTCTCTGTTTTTTAAAGCTCATAGGTTTAGACATAATTTGTACCACAAAAAGACAATGTTACATATCAGGAGAAAACAAAATTTTAGAATCTAATCACCCATTCAAACTCATATTAAAATAGTATTTTAAGTATTTAACCAGCTGAACAAGCTACTTGACTTCTCAGAAACTCATTTGGACTACATTTTTCTTTTCTTTTTTTATATATTATTTATTATTATTATTATACTTTAAGTTCTAGGGTACATGTGCATAACGTGCAGGTTTGTTACATATGTATACTTGTGCCATGTTGGTGTGCTGCACCCATCAACTCGTCAGCACCCATCAACTCGTCATTTACATCAGGTATAACTCCCAATGCAATCCCTCCCTCCTCCCCCCCCCCATGATAGGCCCCGGTGTGTGATGTTCCCCTTCCCGTGGACTACATTTTTCTTATCTGTAAAGCACAAATGTTACAGAGAAAATCATTCAAAATATTTTAATTTCTTCTCTTTTTTTTGTGTATCTCTTAAGGCAGAAAGTTGTTAGTCCTAATTGGAAAAATGACACGCAGTAAGAGGATAACTAAAGAAGATAAAAACAGGTATGCTCTGCTGGAGAAAAATGAGGAAACCCTGGAGGTCATAAAACCGGAGTGAGGGAGAGAAGTAGCCAGAGAGGAAGTGAAAAAAAAAGGAAAACTGTAGGGACTGATGTTGGCAGATCAAAGAAAGAAGCTGGAAGATAACATCATATATATATATATATATATATATATATATATATATATATATATATATATGTATAGAGAGAGAGAGAGAGAGAGAGGTTACGTTGCTTGGATTTTTTAATTTTTTATTTTATTTTATTTTTTTGAGGCGGGGTCTCGCTCTGCCACCCAGGCCAGACTGCAGTGGCGCGATCTCGGCTCACTGCAAATTCCGCCTCCCGGGTTCACGCCATTCTCCTGCCTCATTCTCCCCAGTAGCTGGGACTACAGGCGCCCACCACCACGCCCGGCTAATTTTTTGTATTTTTAGTAGAGATGGGGTTTCACTGTGTTAGCCAGGATGGTCTCGACCTCCTGACCTCCTGATCTGCCCGCCTTGGCCTCCCAAAGTGCTGGGATTACAGGCGTGAGCCACTGCGCCCGTTCTGTTGCTTGGATTTTTTAAAAAATTCCATGAAACATGCAATGGAAACCACTTACCCTCCTTAATAAAACCTTAAAGAATGTCTATAATACATGTCAATGCTGTATGAGTGCTGTGTGTAGACGGGCATGTGTAGAAGTGTGTGTTATCTTTTTCTGGATGCGAAATTACCAAAACTGACTTTCCTTAATAGTAAGTTGGGTCAAATGGTCCAGTTAATAAGAATAATCCTTACCTTGCTGGACTTCTATCACAGAATTATTTATTACATAGCCTGACTCATAGCAAGTGAGCACTAAATAGCAGCTATTTGCTACATTGTAATGCAAGGAATTGTTAAAACAGACATCATTTTGGTATTCATCATCCCTTCCAAGTCATGTGCTCAGGTTTCCAAGTTGCATCAGAGGCTATCAATAGACCATTGGAAAACGTAAGGTTGTCTCCTCAATTATTTAGAAATACAAGTATTCAGTTGGTTCCCTGAGGGATCAAGCACTGAGAGGACAAATCTCAGAATAAAAGGGAATCAGGTTGACATGAACTGTATAGAACATGGATGAATGGTTAGGGCATTTCAATTACAGCTACTTTAGCATTAGGTCACATTCCTTATGCTGGAGATGTGAGAGAAGTTGGGAGACTTATAAGGGTAATTTTATTATTTTACATGCAATTATGTAGGATCAATACAGTTGAAAACTTATACATTTGGAGAAGAATAAAATAAATCAATTTATTTTATAACTGATTCACCCTAATAAGATGACATAAAAATGAGCCACATGAATAGTGTCAAGTGTGACTGTTTCTCCTAAACCCTCTTAAAAAACTTATTCTAAATTACTTAAAAATTGTTGACCACTTGGATACGCAATCAAATTATTCAATATTTGGTAAGCACACATTGCAGTACATTTGAATCCAATCCAATATATTGATATTATCATCTGAAAATGGACACTGATATTGTCTTTAATTTTATTGCCTTTTAAACTGGAGGACAAAGTCCTGATGATCCAAAGTTTCAGGTTGTATTTATAGCACCATTAATTTACCCACTTGTGTTAAGCAAATACTTGACCCATGTTACTGATATCAAATTATTTAAAAATATTAAATAAAATAGGTCATAGAAACATTAAATCAATAAATGACTGTAAAATGGTTTATGTGTTTAATGTAAACATTCAGAACATTATAGTGATTTATCCTTCATCATAAAGAAGGATGCTGAATAGAAGATTCAATATGACATAGGTTATAAAATACTTTCAAATGAATTGCCCTGGGTGCCTATAAATTTATTATTAAACATACACATGTACATACAAGTTGATGATTAATGACATAATATGGTCCATTTCTCTTTGCTCCTGAGCCGAATAATTATCACACCATGCTTATGCAATCCACTGAGACCAAGAGTCTCCTCCTGCTCTCAGATTATCTGGTGCTTCCAGACATGCAGCTAAAGGCAGCTGGAAAATGAGTTGACCATGGTCTGTCTTAGCGGCAGCCAATGAAGGACCTTTTGTGCTTGGAACATGCTAACCTCATGCATGAGCGCAGAAAATCCTTCTCCAGACTTAGGATTTTGGAATTTGAACTTGTAGACTCTCTGATCTTTTGTGCTTGGAACATGCTAACCTCATGCATGAGCGCAGAAAATCCTTCTCCAGACTTAGGATTTTGGAATTTGAACTTGTAGACTCTCTGATCTTTCTTTCACAAGGTCCTATGGCAGCTACTTTTAGTGTGGATCTTTGCATAGGTAGAGAAAGACCCACATTAAAGATGCAATCCATGCCCTGGTCTCTATGGAAAAAAAATTCCATCTCTTTCATTATCTTCATAAATATAGTCAATTAGAATACCTCTCTCTCTCTCTCTCTCTTTTTTTTTTTAAATAAAGCTTTCCCAGTATTGTTTCTGATTATCAGTGATGTTTGGGAACAATTGATCTATTATGTAGTAGTAGTAACTCAAAGGAGCTGGAGTTCTCTCTCTTCCATCTATATAAGTTAAAATAAGGACAGAAATTGGGTGTCTAGGTTTAAAAACTTAATGGCAACCTGATGGGAACTTTCATGACTTTTGAATTTAATAATAGGGACCATTTTATGACTTTGTGCATTTTTCTATTTTTTCACTATATTTACAAAAGTGCTGGAGGGAAATCTGAAATAGAGCATGAGCTGGGGTAGGGAGAAGGATAAAGGAGAGATATTGTTCTATGTTTTAATATCTTGAATTATTTTTAATAATATAATAAAATAATGTTCAATAAATTGAAAAGACATTTAAAAAGGAATACTTGGGTCAATTTGAAACTATCAAGTCAGTAAGTTAACATTACACTCTTACAAAATATTTTTTAGTTATATAACAGGAACTAACAAATTTGGACATTGAAAGTACTTAAAATTGTTAACTTTTTTTTACAGAGTGAATCCTATTCAAGGAAACCAGTCAAACATGTGAACGCTTATTTTGATAAATTTGACCCATCATTTTGATTGACTTATCCATTACAGTGGTTGGAAGTTGCCTTTGTAGACACAGCAATCCTTCTAGAAGGCAGCTTCCTTGGGTACAACTTCTCTTACAGCTGACCTGCTTAAGAAGTTTGGGAAATCTGAGCATCACTGCATATACAAATATTTATCTAAGATTTTGGCATCATTCAAATGTCTGAGGCTCTAATCAAGAAAAACTGTAATGTCACTCCTAAATTTTGACATGTTTTAAAAACATAGTCAAAGCTAGTGTATCAACAAGGTATGATGAAAAGCTGCTCTCTATGGGTCTTCTGAAACCAGCTGGATAATATTTAAGTAACTATATTGGGATATGAAACTTAAAGACATAAAATATACTGTAAATTTATACATATATCAAGTTCTATATGCCCAAATCTAAAACAAGGAAATCCATGGAGATAGTCTGAAAGAGTTTTTAACAATTTTGTATCATAAGGTAAGCTTAAATAACATTTTACTTTTTGCATCACACTTGTTGCTGAACTGTGTTACAAGTACGTTTTATTGAATTTGATCCTCTAGCTATTTCATTTTCTAACTCCCATCCCAACAAGATTGGGAGGTCAAGGCGGGTGGATCACTTGAGAGCCCAGGAGCTCAAGACCAGCCTAGGTAACATGTTAAGACCCCGTCACCACAAAAGTATACAAAAATTAACCAGGCACGGTGGCTAATTTTGTTGAAGAAAATTTTCTTCAAGAGTAAGCTAGCCCTTACCTTTCCTTATTTTAAGCCCTCTTCGTCTGTGGCATGCCATGCATCATTGATTTTTCATATTAAGATTTCAGAGTTAACTGGGATACCTAGTTATTCTAAATGCTATTTGAAATTAACAAAGGATACAAAGTAGCAGATATGTTGGATGAGTAGGTCTAGAGGACTAATGAATCACAAGAGAATAATATTGTATTGGGATTGGGATTTTTTGCTAAAAAAAAGTACATTTTAGGTGCTTTTGCCACAAAAAAAATTGGTAAGAGATTATAGATATATTCATTTGCTAGACTATATTAATAATTTCACTACCTATATGTATATCAAAACATCGTGTTGTAATGTACATATACAATAAATTTCTTTTTTAAAATACTTAATAGCTAAAGGTTGTTCCTGTGTCTCCATTAATGGGTTCCAGTTTGTGAAATGCTTGAATCATATCCTTGTCAATTCCAGGAGGGACACCAGCAAGTGCCACGGAGAGCCTTATTTTTCAATGTTCCTTCCATGGCTCTGATGCCTTGTGAGAACTGTTTCTTGGCAGGCTCAGAGTGAGCTTCCTGTTTTTCTATCATGTGCATTGAAGACATTGATATCCTTGCAAGAAATCAGCAAACTGATCATAAGCCCCAAAGCTCTCTTCAGAGGTGACTTCGATTCCATGAGTTTGAAAGCTTTTGGCAATCAAATCCAGCTGGCTGCCAGAGATGTCTCTGAACTCCCAAGGCAGTATGCAAATCAACTGAAACAAACAGTAATACTAGGACTGAACTGTTCATGAGAAAGTATAAAGATGTATGCATATGCTATGTAATATCTATCTATCAATTGTCTATCTAGTTGACTTTTTGGTTATAATCAACCCTTCTTATTGTTGCTTTATTAGCAACAATATGGTTATATAGTCTACATGTGTTTATCTATAATAACATATAATGGATATATATTACTTATAATTAATATATAGCTCAATTTATTGTGATTTACTTTATTGCATTTTGCAGATATTTTACAAATTACAGATTTGTGGCAGTCTTGCATTGAGCAGGACTAATGAGCACCATTTTCCTTTTGGTTAGTGTTTCCTTTATTATAAAGCAGTGAAATAAGTTAAACAAACAGGTGAGAGCCTGGGCAGTCCTCCAGCCTGTATATCCACAGCCCCTGGGAGCAATGGAGGTGAATATAGGGCCCTTCTCACTGAGCTCATGAAGTGTATCAGTCAGGGTAAAGCCCCCTGGTCCATATGGGCCCCCTGCCCCTGGGGTTTGGCTGGTCTTTACATTGCCTAGGTTAGTCTGTGTAGAGCCCCTGGCTAGCAGGGGAAGAAGAAGGTGGCTTCTGGTCCATCTGTATAAAACATGGGGAAGAAGAACCTAGTTCAGGGTGAGTCTACATCAAGAGCCCAGCTGCCAGCATTGCCTAGTGCTGGTGGCCCCAAGAGCTCAAAACAGAGAGTGGGCTATGAGCTGGGGGCCATCCCTCAGAGGCAGAGAGACCAGGTCCTCCTGCCCCACCGTGGCCATGCAGCTTTTGGTGGCACTCGTAGTTGTCCCAGTGGCCTGTGGTATAGGAGCAGGTGGCACCACTTTTCCAACAGCATGTGCTGACTTCGTGACTCTGTGTGACATTGTAAATTTTACAATATTACAAAGTTTTTCATTATTTTCATATGTTACTGTAATCTGTGATCAGTGATCTTTGATGTTACTATTGTAACTGTTTTCAGGTGTCAGGAACTGTGTCCCTATAAGATGGCAAACTTAATAAATGTGTATATTCTGACTGCTCTACCTATCAGCTATTTCCCTAACTTTCTCCCTCTCCTTTGGCCTCTCTGGTCCCTAAGATGCAATGATATTGAAATTATTATTCAATGTCCTCAAGTGTTCTAATAAGGTGAAGAGTCACACATCTTTCACTTTAAACCAAGAGCTAGAAATGATTTCGCTTAGTGAGAGTAGCATGTGAAAAGCTGAAATAGGCCAAAAGCTAGGCCTCTTGCCCAAAACAGTCAAGTTATGGATACAAAGGAAAAGTTCCTGAAGAAAATTAAGAGTGCTATTCTGGTGAACTCATGAATGACAATAAAGTGAAACAGCCTTACTGCTGATATGGAGAAAGTTTTAGTGGTCTGGATAAGAGATCAAACCAGCCACAACATTTCTTTAAGACAAAGCCTAATCCAGAGCAAGGCCCTAACTCTCTTTAATTCTTTGAAGCCTGAGAGAGGTGAGGAAGCTGCAGAAGACAAATTTGAAGCTGGCAGAGGTTGGTTCATGAGGTTTATGGAAAGAAGCCATCTCCATGACATAAAAGTACAAGGTGAGGCAGTAAGTGCTAACATAGATGGAAGCTGCAACACGTTTACCAGATCTTGTTAAGCTAATTGATGAAGATAGCTACACTAAGCAACAGATTTTCTATGTAAATGAAACAACCTTCTATTAAAAAAAAGGTGCCATCTAGGACTTTCATAGTTAGAGAGGAGAAGTCAATGTCTGGCAGCAAGTCCTCAAAGGACAGGCTGACTTTCTTGTTAGGGGATAATGCAGCTGGTGACTTCGTTTGAAGCCAATGCTCATTAACCATTCTGAAAATCCTAGGGCCTTTAACAATTGTGCTAAATCTAGTCTGCCTGTGCTCTAGAAATGAAACAGCAAAGTTTTGATGACAACATATGGGTTTACAGCATGGTTTACTGAATATTTTAAGCCCAATATTGAGACACATTGCTCAGAAAAAAAAGTTTCTTTTCTAAGTATTACTGCTTATTGACAATGGTCCTGGTCACCCAAGAGCTCTGAGGGAATAGTACAAGAAGATCACTGCTGTTTTCATGCCTACTAACATAACATGTATCCTGCATCCCATAGACAAAGGAGTAATTGTGACTTTCAAGACTATTTAAGAAAAACATTTTGTAAAGTTACAGCTGATATAGAGTGTGATTCTTCTGATGAATCTGGCAAAATCAATTGAAAACCTTCTGGAAGTATTCACCATTCTAAATGCCATTAAGCACATTCATGTAGGAGGTCAAATACTGATGTTATCAGGAATTTAAAAGAAGTTGATCTGGAAAAAATAAAAATTAAAAAATTAAAAAAAATATCGTGAATCATCATCAGATCTGAAAAAAATAATTAATTAGAAAGAAGTTTATTACATCCCTCATAGATGACTTTGAGGAGTTCAAGACTTCAGTGGAGAGAGTAACTATAGATGTACTACGAATAGCAAGATAACTAGAATTAGAAGTGGAGCCTAATGATATGACTGAATTGCTACCATCCTATGATTGAAGGATGGCATCCTTCAGTGGAGGAGGACTTGGTTTTTATTGATGAGCAGAAGAATAGTTTCTTGAGATGGAGTCTATTCCTGGTGAAGATACTGTGAATATGATTGCAATGACAACAAAGGCTTTAGAATATTACATCAACTTTGTTGATAAAGCAATGCAGGGTATAAGAAGATTGACTCCAATTTTGAAAGAAGTTCTACTCTTGGTAAAATACTATCAAACGTCATCACATGCTATTAGGGAAATCATTAGTGAAAAGAAGTGTCAATCAACATGAAAAATGTTATTGTTGTGTTATTTTAATAAATTGCCGCAGCCACTGAACCTTCAGGAACACCACCGTGATCAGTCAGCAACCATCGACATCAAGGCAAGACTCCACCAGCAAAAAGATTAAGATTCACTGACAGTCCAGATGATTGTTAACATTTTTTAGCAATATGTGTATTTTTAAAATTTAGGTATATACATTGTTTTTGTAGACACAGTCCTACTGCACACTGAATAGACTACAATATAGTATAAACATAGCTTTTATATTATAGCACTGGGAAACCAAACAATTTGCATGACTTGCTTTATTCAGATATTCACTTTATTGTGATTGTCTGGAACTGAACCACACAGTATCTCTGAGGTATGCCTATTATTATCTGCTTCAAAAATGCTTTAAATGGATGACTAGCTTAACTAGTGGCCACATTACCTGGTGATTTCTAGCAGGAGACTGAATAAAAGACCAAAATTAGTGGCTTACATTTCTTTTACTTATCTTGCAGCTGCTTACCCCCACAGCACACATACACATGCACATGAAAACAATCTAGCATTATCGACTAGGCAAGGGTCTTCTGAGCATCATGGCCTATCTCCAGCTGGATGCCTTCATCCTGCTATGGATAGCACATTCATTTATATCCTATTCTCAGCCACAAATGACACAGGGTACAATTTTAGAATGTGGTTCCATTTGTCAAAATATCAACGTATTGCTGTTTGAAATGATAAGAACTAGAAATTTAAATAGTCTTCTTAAAATCCCAAACATTGGGAACACAACTGTTGTGAATAGCACTTTGTGAGCAATGCATGACAGCACGGCAGTGGGAGGCAGGCTTCTGGGATCTTCTTTCCATCAGGTATGTACTCTAAAGTATGTGACCTCCCCCTCTCTGTTCCAATTTTTTCCTTTATAAAAATAAAAATTTTGTAGTAAGTGATGTTACCTTCCAGCTCCAAACTAAACTTTCCAAGAAGCCAATGACACGTCCTCATCTAAATGTTGCCACAAAACACCTATTAAATAAGGGTCTGTAAGATAGTCTACTTATAGTTACTTTTTTTCAAAGAAACCAGAAACTGTAATGAAATGGTAGACAGCAAAATAATAATAAATGATTTATGACTAAAAGTGTCCAAATAAGCAGAATAAACTTACGTTCTGAAGCTATGTATGTCAGATGAGAAAAGCACACAGAATGTGTATATATTGTTATTTGTGAGAAGGAATAATGATAGAAGTAAGTCATGCTTTAACCATAGCAGAATGAAGACATCTATAGGATACAGAACAGCCCATAATTCTCCAGAAGATTACTATAATAGTAAGGCTTTATTGAGATTCATCCACTTTCCCTCTTATTTATTGAGACATGTATTTCAACTATATTTGTATCAGTTACAACTCTTTAAAATCAAAGACTATACATAAAAAACAATTTTGCTGGAGTGATAGGATGACTTTCTAGAATACATTCTTCTTTAACCAGCACACTTTTCATTTAAAAATATTACTTACAAAATGTCAAAATTATTTCTTTTATCATTCCACTCGATGTGGTATGTGGAGTATTTTCTATAAACATTGAACAGTATTTTATAACAGACAGTACACGAGACATCCTTAAATTTAAATAACCTTTTTTTATTTGAGAGTAGATTCAGATTTATGGCAAAGTTGCAAAGATAACACAGAGAGCTCCTATGTACCTCTCACTCTGTTTTGCCTATTGCCAGCATCTTACATTATTACAGTATACAAGTTGTCACAATTAAGAAATTGACATTGATACATTGCTATCAACTGAAAGAACACACTTGGTGGGACTTAGTTAATTTTCCTTAATGCAATCATTTCTGTTCCAGGATCCCACTCAGGATACCACCTTTCATTTAGTTGTCATGCATCCTTAGGTTCCTCTACACCGGGGCAATTTCTCAGATTTTGTTTGTTTGTTGAGATGGCCTTAAGAGCCTTGAGGAATACTGATTTGGTGGGTTTAGAATGTCCCTGAATTTGAGTTTGTCTTGTGGTTAGACTGACACCGGGTTAGGTTAGGAGGATGAACCGGGTTAGGTAAGGAGGATTAGGTAGGTAAGGAGGTAAGTGTTATTCGTATTACATCATGCAATGGTATGAGCTATCAACATGACTTATCACTGAGGATATTAACCTTGATCACATGGATAAGATAATGTTTTCCAAGCTTCCCCACTGTAAAAATCAGCCCCTCCTCCTTTTCAGACTCTACTCTTGGGATTCACCAAGCACAGCCTACATTCAAGGGGCAGAAGTGAAACTTCACCTCTTCGAGGTGGGAGTACCTACACAAATTATTTAAACAAATTATTTAAACTTGCTCTGTGTAGGAGATTTGTACAAAAAAAAATCCTAATATCCATTTTCTAAACTTTCATGAATGTTGTTAAACCCCTTTTTCAAAATCGTTCAGTTGTGTATGACATAGTGTATCAGACACATCAGGGCGTTAGCAAAGTTTCTTGGCCTCACCACTCTTTGATGGATGGGATAACTATCAATTCTTCTTTAAACTGGTCACTTTCAAAAAGAGACAACTATTTATTCCGTGCCAGTCATTACTTAACCCAAATAATATCATGTAATTGATATTCAAGCTATTAGCTTCCATTATTATGGCTGAAAGACCATAAGGAAAAAACTGTGGAATCATTTATGTGTCAAGATGGAGGGCATCATGTACAGATCTGGGCATGAAGAGGCAAGGTTGATCCAATTATTCAACTAATATGATCAATAGTACTTTGTCATAAAATCCATACATTACAGAGTTATGTATCCATTACATTAGTAATAATTTTATGTTAGTCCACATACATGTTATCATTATTAAGAGCAGTACCATCATTAACAAGAGCATGTAGAGCTCTGAGGCAGATGCAGCATATTTGCTCTATTTTCTTAATCATATCCATTATAAATAGGGCACATATGAAATTTTTTTAAATGTTAGAAATCCTTAGCCTAGTGCTAGATCAATACTATTAAAAATGTTATCAGAAACTACGGCGATGACATCTCCAAAGGTTAAGATAATCTCAAAGGCCTCATGGACAAAATAAAATTTGAGCTGGCTTTTGAGGGTATTACAAGTTTGGCAAAAGGTGAGAATGTACACCATGTCTAAAGATCATAATGTAGACATTTTTGGTTAGAAAAGTTTTCACATAACAGAGAGGTCAAAAAAATAATTGGAAAGTTGAGATGGGGGGTAGATTCTTGAAGTCCTTGAATTTAAGCCGAAATAATTTGTAAATGAGTTGAGACTGAAGGTTTTGAAAGTGGGCAGTGATTTATTTAAATGGTGTATTGAAATTAACCTTTGCTGATGTTAAAGAATGCTATTGACCAAAAATAAATAAATAAATAAACAAACTACAGAGAAGTAAAAGGAAGAGAGTAAAATCATTTGTCAAATTTCTATCAGAGAACTACTGTAAAATTTACTTTATATTCTTTCAGGGTAGTATGTGTGTTTACATATGCATTTATTCTTTTTAATATAATAAGATAATATGACTATATAGTAGCTTATCTTACATCTTCATTTTATATTTCTCTGTGAGCATTTGCCTCCTTCATGACTATTCATAGTTATTGTAGCGCTATTTTATTTTAGATATAACTCAGATAACATGCATATCATTTTTTAATTGGGTATTTTATTCCATTTGTTTATTTTCATAACTGATTTATTTCTTCTTGCTTTTTAATATATTTGTATTTTAATGGTTTTTTGGTATCATTTCCCAACTAACTTTTAGTAATCTGGCTTATCTTTTGTTTCTGTAGTGATTTGAAGGAATACATGATCTTTTAATTTCAGCTTGGCATTTTCATTTTGTTTTTGTTGTACTAACTTGATCCTAGTTTCCTCAAATTCTGTATGTCAAAACTGATTTGGTGGCATATAGATTTTTATTACAAAATACAAAATTTTAGACCCAGGGTATTATAACAAATTCATGTTACCAGCAATTTTATTAGGATAGATAAAATAACTATTTATAACTATAGGCTTAACTGTTTTAAAATATGCAGTAAAAATAAACTATAGATTTAACTGATTTTAAAGTTAATTTTCTATTCTTTAAATTAAAACTTGTTTATATGTGTATTTATTTGTTTGATTTATTTCTCTGTAGCTATATCACATGTTCACATGTATAAATATTCAATATATTTAAAGAATGAAAACATGGATTTTATTTTTTAATTTAAAAGAAATGATGCATTTAAATTATAGAGAAAACTTTATGATATGATTACATTAGAATAATTATTGCATAAATTTAGCTAGAATCATCATTTTTGCTTTTGATTTTTAATAATAAAATTTAAAAATAAGATTTAGTCCTCCTCATCTCATACATCAGAGCTCTGTTCGACCTGCCCAATGATCAGCTCAGTGAAACTCAGAGGAGAATTTGAATCTGGAGGACTGAGAGATTATACAATAATCTTTAAAGCCACAAGACTAGATAAAATCACCTAGAGAATACATTTAGATTAAAGAGAGAAGAGGTCCAAGGTCACATAATTGTAGAACCACAGCATTTCTTGGAAAGAAAAAGAGAAACAAGAAATTAAACTTAAAAGCATGCAAACAAATCAAACAAAATCCAGGAAAGTGTGGTGGCATAGAAGACAAGTATATAGTCTTTTGTAAAGCAGTAATTAACTGTGTTGAATAAAAGTGAAATATGAAATAAGATGAAGCCTGAGAACTGACCGCTGGTATGAGCAGCATTGACATTACTGGTGACCCAGAAAAGAGAACCTTCAAGAGGAGAGTGGGCTTCAAAGCCTGATCGTAAAAATATTGAGAAAGAAGGTAATAGGAACAGTAATATAAATAGAAACAGTTTTTCTATAAAGGGTGGCAGCTGGAGAGGAATATTTGAGGAGGTCTTTTCTAAGGAAGGTCTTTTCGAAGATGGGGAGTGTTACAGAAAGCTTTTATGCTGGTAAGAGCAGGAGAAATGTGGAATTAATGGCATGCACAAGGACTTTAAGTTCATGGAACAGATGGGATGTACTTTAAGTTGCAGGATTTCAATAGCTTTGGAAGCAGTTCATCTATTGAAAAAGTAATAGTGAAGTGTATGGGTAAAGGCAAGTTAGTAGATTTGGTGGTGGAAGAATGATAAACTTATAATTGGATTGCCTTTTTTAAAGGGATATAAAAATCAAGGTAATGAGCTGAGTGAATTAGGAGTGGGGAGGAGACACGATGTTGGAGGAGAGAAGGTATGAAGTAGTTGCTTCATAGTTTAGAAGCGTGAATTGACTAGAGAAATGCAGTAGGATTTCTGAGCAGTGTTGAACCGTAAATCTGTGGTCATAAATTTAACATCCATTGGTAAAGCTGCTGGTTTTCTCCAACAGTGTTCAGCTGCTCACATATAGGCTGGCAGTAAGAGGAGAAATGGATTTAACCAAAGCTGAAATTTGACAAGTGAGTTGTATATGGAAAAAACAGGCATAGAACATGAGGGAGGACACCAGGAAATATTATAATGATGAATCGTGTAACCTGAGCAATGTAAAAGGGCGGTAAGTGAGGTTAAATGGCGTGAGAGTCAGTAAAAATAATAACAGTAATAATAATAATATGGTAGTGTCAATGAATTGCAGGTACTTGTGGGATTGAATAATGGTTGATATTATTCTATTATTACTTGAATAATGGTCAAATAAAGTGAGGTAGAAATATAATAAGAGATAGACAGTAAAATATAAAAAATAAAGTTTTGGACATGTTGCGTTTGATGATTAGTGTCAACATAGTGTAGGGAAAACCTGAGTGAATGTATGCAGTAGGATAAAAGACAAGCTCCTTAGAAGAAATGGTCCAGAATCTAATAATACTTGGAAGATATTCATGAGCTACCCAAGAATTATGAAAGAGCATTGTGTTGTTTTTAATACATGATGTATTTGGAAGCAATGACGACGTTAGATATCTACTTCAAAGAAGGATGGTGGTTAATAATGAGAAATCACATACTCTGAATAATCTGTTTCAGGAGTGGAAGAAATGGGTTTCTATAGAAGCTGAAGTAATTGAGCCTGTATTGCATGGTGGATTTAGTCCTCATCTTCCTTTTTATTCTACATTTTTGTGTGTACATAATAGGTACATATATTTATGAGTTACATGAGATATTTTGATATAGGCATGCAATACATCATGAAGAATGGGGTATCCATCCCCTCAAGCATTTATACTTTGTGTTATAAGAATCCAGTATACTCTTAGTTATTTAAAAATGTACAATTAAGCTATTATTGACAATAGTCACTCTGTTGTGCTACAAATAGTACATCTTATTAATTCTTTCTCTCTTTTATTTTTTTGAGACAAAGTCTTGCTCTGTTGCTTAGGCTGATGGAATGCAGTGGCATGATCATGGCTCACTGCACCCTTGACCCCCTGGGGTCAAGCAATTCTCTCACCTCATACTCCTGAGTCACTGGGACAACAGGAGTGTGCCTGGTTAAGTTTTCAATTTTTTTAGAGACAAAGTTTCATCCTGTTGCCCAGTGTGGTCTCAAGGTCCTGGGCTCAAGCGATCCTCCCACCTCAGCCTCCCATAATACAGGAATTACATTCACGAGACACCATGCCTGACCTGATCATTTCTAGGGGGAACATGGATAGCCTCCTTTTTGAGGCTAGTCTCTGGAATGTTAGGGTGGTGAATATGGTTGTGAGTCATACTAGAGCATAGGAGTATACTCCACATGTGCTGCTGTGGACTTTGTTTAGTTCAAGGAGACAGATGGTTAAAGTGAGTTTCAACTTCAGTTAACAACTGAGCGCCTATGCACAAGAAAATGACTGTATTCATTAAAACTGACTATGAAATAATCCCGATGGCAGAGTGTGTCTTCTCATACTCAGGGGTCAACAGTCTGTTTATTTAGGAAAGGCACTTTTGCTGCTAGCTTGATTTGCTCTTTGGGATTTTACTGACATAGTTGAAATTTAGCCAAGGTAATATGACATTTCAAACTCAACTGGAAGAAACGCAGCTGGAATGCTGCCATGAAAACCTTTCTAGAAGAAGAGAATAGGGTGAAGGTGAAATGGCCCAAGCACATCTGAAATCCTGGCATCTTTTATATTCCAATATTTCAGAATGCTCAGTTTTATTGCTGAATAAGCTCCTAGAAGAACACCTTTCTCATTTAAGCACAAACTTAGATTCTATCTAATCTCAAACCTTAATACAACTGAGATTGTGGAAACCTCAAGAGGGGTAGGCAAGAAAGGAGACAAAAAGCATGCCCTCGGCTTATTTTCCAAATAGGTCAGGATGCTCCCAGAGAACAATTCACTCTTCCATTTGCTCTATTCTACCTTCACCAGAGTTCCTGGTTGTAGTGAAAGCTACCAAGAGCCAAGGGAGAAGAACACTAAGCAGGGAATTTGTCCAAATATTTTTTAAGAGACATCAATTCATAAGATATACTTTTCCAGCTTTTAATCATGTATTAGTTGCTAGTAGAAAAAATAATTGTAGGAAACAATTAGCTATATAGGTTTATAAACATGATTGTCAATTTGGAGGTCTAAAAAATCCTATAGCTTTATTTTCTTATATAAAGCATAGGTCGGCACATTGAAGTTAAGAGACAGAGAAATTGAGAAAGTGGTAAATGGAACAGGTGTTATCATTATGCATTACTAAGAAAGAGCTAATTCCAAAATGGGAAAGAAAAATTTTGTTATACTGTAGCCACGGTTACATAGATGGATGTAATCATTGCAGCAAAATGTGTATCATCTTTGTGTTTCATTTATTTGCTTTGTGTTATCTCTATTGGGTTAGCTAATTTCTGCCCCATGTTCTAAAAGTTGCTGGCTACTCTGAGTATATTAAGAATAGAGTCCTGAAAAAACGATACTGACTCCTATCTCAATTTAGTTTACTTCTAAATGACACATAATACCTTACATGACCATAAATTAATATTTTATGCAAATTGTACTTTTAAGTGGATTGATTTAATAACTTCAAACTAGAAGAATCTATTGCTAAGCAATCTTATAAAATGTGTCATCAATTTGTTTTTTTTTAAATAATGAATCACTTTAAAAAACTCTTCTATATACATAACAAGTTCTTTTCCTTTCCATTCTAACTGCTCAATCATTCTCCACAGCTAAGAAAATTTTAAAATTTAATTTTATATTACAATTGAGAGTCTCAATTCTATAACTGCTGTCGTTTTTAAAGAAGCTTTCCTGATCCAATTTAAAGAGTAGTGTTTGTATAAACTACTGTGAAAATCATTCTTTCTTCCCTGTGGGCCTGTGAGTCTTGGAACAATGTTTGTCTTTGTAGCAGAGAAGTAATAAAATCACAGAAAAAAGTAACTATATATGAATTGTTGTAATCGCTTATGGTATAGTACAATAACAAAAATCATGACTACATTTTAAAATGTATTTATTTTTTCAGTTTCCACAATTAGGTCACAGCAAGTCTTTGTGATCAAAACAGATGGATAAATAGCCCTGCTCTACAAATCTGTTTTTCCTAGGGATATATGACTTAGCCTATTTTGCAAAGATATGTATACATTCATCCATTTATTCATTTCATACACATGTCCTTATACTTCCCTATATATAGGGAAATAGAACTGAAAAGGAATTTGGGAAGAGTGAGGAGGCAGTGAAGAAAGACATTATACTTGCATTTTTGCTTTCTTTAAAATGTACATGAATTTATTTATTTGTTTTGTAATGGCAATTAAAAAGGTATAGTTATTTTAGAAAAGCTGAAAAAATACACAAATATACAAAGAGGTAATAGAAACTATCCACAGTCTCATAATCATGAACAAGCAGCAGGATCTGATCACTTGGGCATTTAGGAAAAACAAAGTCTTTCCTGAGTTCTTTCCGCCTGCATTACCTACCAATGATGTGTTAAATTCACATTTCACTTGCTGGGAAGCTTTCTCATGCCCAGGTCCATACAAAGGGCTAATGTATACTTAGCAACCTCACTAGAGATGTAGTGTATCTAAAGTCAGGAGTCCTCAGGTATCCGGCAGTTTTAAGGATGCCCTTGAGCTGAGTCCAACCAACATGCAAGAAGTTATAAACATATAACCCTGGAAATGTTTTATTGATTTCCAGGAATGAGGCCCCTAATGACCACTATACTTAGCTTGCAACATGTTTTATAGATGTTTTTATTGAAGTTGATTTAATTTCTCCCAGTTCACGTGTTCTTGCTAATTGAATCATTTCCCTCAGTTCCCAGAACATCATAAAATAGAAAATTTATTATATATTGTGTAACGATATATGTTAGGGTAAATATATTGATGTGACTCCTCAGCCAGTACATTGTGCAGATCTGATAAAATGCCATCATAATTACTCAATGAATCTGATGCACTTCAATATATTATCATGAGCTCTATTGGTTATGAAAGTTAAAATGATCCATTGTTGTGATTATTGAATTAATGTCAAATATTTTACGTCCTCTCAGTTATAAGAAAGCTGTATTACCTTCTTATCAAAATTGATTCCAGATAGTTATTTAGTTCAGCTTATTTTCCTTCTGTCAATTAATGACATGTCAATAGAAATAGAAAGATTGAAAAAAATCACAGTTCCCTATATTGAAAAATAAAACTGTGTCCAGTGTGAATATCATAGCATTTAAAAATTATGTAAAACAATTATATATGTAGATAAACATTTTTCCACATTGAATAATTATCAAAACTTGGTATTTAATAATGGAATTAAATCATTCCTCCCTGCAAGTCTTCATTTCTTAGTTGTTTTTATTGTTTATTGGCAACATAATATGTTAAAAAATAAATCAACAGAATATCAGTTTCTTTTTCTCAAAATAATTCCATCTGTTTCTTTTAGGGTGCATGGGATACTGATCATTATATTTGGAGTCTTTTGTTGGGTATAATCAGAACAAAAGAAGATCATAAGAAATTTCCTTAAGTAAGTCATTATAAGGTAAAGCTTATATCCTTACTTTTTCCTTACTTTTTTAACCTCATGTGTAATTTTTCTTCTGTATATTAGGAGTCAAATTTAGGAGAGTTTAATGGAATTATTTTTCTCCAAAGCCACATGAATTTCCTAGTTGAGGTTCATCTGAAACCCTTTGATTTAAGATCCATTTCTCCTTCTACACTTTGCTGTTTTTCTAAAATGCAAAATCAATATAGATAGTTGAATTCTGAACCAAATCAGACTCAGAAAGTGATGTCTGGTGAAATGTACATGAAAATTCATAAAAGAGAATATATAGTTCACAGTCACATATCAGCATGCTGAAGAACTTGACCTGGGGAGAGTGCATTGGGTCAAGACAAAAGGCAGTGACTTGTGTTAGCCTGTAGGAAAAGCTTTGGCAATTGTGGAAAATCCCATGCTTGTAGAGGGTGATTATCACTTGTTAAGAGGGAAGGAAAGATAGAGAGCAGCAACCAAACATGCTTGGCCAGAATCCACAGTACTGGAACAACACAATAAACACCATTAGGTTACAATGAAGTTACTAACATAAGGAAATCGAAAATATTTCTAAAGGAGAATTTGGACAGGGTTGTGTACCTAAAAACAAACATAAGGAGTCTCAATTTGACTTCACTGAGGTGGTGTGGGTACCAACTGGGCATTTATTATAGGTTTACATCTTCCATTCATTCATTTAGTAAATGATTACTGAATGGATAAATGGCTTTACACTAGGCACATTGTGTTCACTTGCCTTAGTGAGCAAAAGCTCACATAAAGTTATTGTTGGAGAATTACATGAAGAGAGATTTGTGAGTCACTTCAAATCTTGCAAAGGCATGAATTCACCAAGTCTGTGGCCACCTGGGGAAAAGGCTGGGATTTCCTGCCAGCTACTTAATTGTGCCCTCAGAATTGTAAGCAGGAATTTTGAATATATTTCACTTACACTAGCTTCTATTATGCTGATTTAAAACTTTACAGTCATAGCATTCTGAATTCAAGTAGGTTTTCTGAAATAAATTAAGAACATTCCCAGAAAATAAGGTAAGAATTCAGAACTATTTATAACTAGGGATGCTCAAAGCGGGTAAGTCGCATGCCCTGGTATACTTCATGACTTAGGCTCAGAATCTAAACATCTCAATTTCCATTGTCAGCTCCAAACATTAAAGCCTCTTCCCCAAATAATAGTTTATAATTATAATATCTAAGAATGTTCAAGTGATTGGCAACTTGAATTTGAACACAATAGCAAACAAACATTTGGGGAAAGAGTTAGTAGGCATCACAGAGTCTGGGAATTTATTTTATTTTATCTAAAACAATGATAGGAACACTGGCAAGAACCAACATGAGGTAGAAGTTATAGGCTAAAATATAGTTCAAGATAAATCATAATAATAACTCTCTAATTCAGAATGACTAAAGATGCAAAGTCTGAATTGGGAATAAATAGAGGTCTATAAGTATTAAAAGGAAATATAAGTTCCAAGTAAAACAAGAGTGTGATGTCCTCAGAGACAGACGTGCTGTAAAATATCTATCTTTCCTATCCCGACGTTGAACACATTCCCAAGAAAGTGGATTTTATTAATTTTCCTTTGAGATGTTTGGTATCCTAAGTTAGCTAACCCAAACAATTTGTTGGCAAGAAAGTAATTCTTGTGAGTATTTTAAGCTTCACAGAATGTGCATTAGGATATTGACTAATCCAAGTGTTAGAATAATTAAAAGCTAACTTAAAATTGCCAAAATGAGTGAATAAAGTATATCCTGAGATAAAATATCAATGACTTTTACTATCTTTGTTCATATACTTAGTACTTTTCAACATTCAGCAATTATCTTTCTGTCATTATTGTGAATTAACAAGACTCTAAGGTAAAAGCACAATAGTTACAATGGTAATTATGGAAAATGAAATTACATTTTAAACAAATGATGGCTATAGTTATATTAATACTGTGTAAAGACTAAAGGTCAAATAAAAGCCTTCAAAAATATATTTTAAAAGTTAGCATGGAATTGAAACAAAAACTTTTAAATGCAAAGTAATAGCTGTACATTTTAATTTGCTATCAGACTCTACTCCTATATTTTATTTTGCAATCAGACTCTACTCCTATCTTTAGCTCCTTACCTTATTATTCTTAGTATATTTCTTTAGTTGTTCTTTTCAATTTTGGCTTTTTTTTTTTTTTGACGGAGTCTTGTTTTGTTGCCCAGTCTGGAGTGCAGTGGTATGATCTCTGCTCAGTGCAGCCTCCGCCTCCCGGGTTCCAGCGATTCTCCTGCCTCAGCCTGCTGAGTAGCTGAGATTACAGGCACATACCACCACGCCTGGCTAATTTTTGTATATTAGTAGAGATGGGGTTTCACCATGTTGCCCAGTCTGGTCTACGGCTCCTGACCTCAGGTAATCTGCCCACCTTAGCCTCCCAAAATGCTGGGATTACAGGCCTGAGCCACCGCGCCTAGCCTAATTTTGGCCTTTTTAGACATTGTTGAATCTCTAATTTTTATATTTGAAAAAATACTGATTTTTAACAATTTTTTTCTTGAACTTTCTATACTTTTTTACGTTCTACTCCATATATATTTTGCTGAATATATAAATAAATTTTAAAATATATATACACACATATATAACAAATTGTTAAGGTGGGCGTGGTGATCCCAGCCTATAATCCCAGCACTTCGGGAGGCTGAGGTGGGTGGATCACTTGAGGTCAGGAGTTCAAGACCAGCCTGACAAATATGGTGAAACACTGTCTCTACTAAAAATATAAAAATTAGCCAGGCGTGGTGGTGCAGGCCTGTAATCCCAACTACTTGGGAGACTGAGGCAGGAGAATTGCATGAACCCAGGAGATGGAGGTTGCAGTGAGCCCAGATCACGCCACTGCACTCCAACCTGGTTGACAAAGCAAGACTCCATCTCAAACAAACAAACAAACAAACAAAAAACAAATTGTTATTCTTGATAGGCCAAACACATACACACACAAACACACACATATATGTGTGTGGGTATATATACATATATAAACACACACATAAATATACAAATCTGTGTATAAATATATGTGGGATGGGCTCAGTTTAAAAACAGGTGGTAACCTTCTACAAACATTTAATTGCTTACCTTTAATAAATTATGAAACATCATTGGTGAGTCAGTGTATAAAGATCATGTACTGGTCACTTCCGAGATATAAAATTTGAAGCCAGGTTGATGCCATTTAATTTTATGGTCTAGTTCCATTGTTCAGACAGAGCATAATATTTGGGTTCCAGTTTGAATTACCATAAATTTTTAAAAAAATTATTTCACTGAACACCACAATTAATTGTATGCACACAGTAAGTCAAAAAATCTGTAACAGAAAAAGAAACAGTGTAGAACTTTCACAGAATGCTGTAGGGCTGATGGTGAGGTCAACAGACATTTATAGAACAGATTATAACAATATATTTAAAACCATGATTGATAGAGTAATTTCACTTTGCTTTCTCTGAGAGTCAAAGAAGAAATTATGGAGAACTACTATTTTGGCTGAATCTTATTCAGAGGTTTAGACATGAGAGAGATCATCATTCCTGTGGACTCTTCAAATAATTTAGCATGACTGTAACTGAGTGTGTGTATGGGGAGTGTGATGAGAATGAGCCTGGGAACCAGGCAGTGCTCAAATCATGGAGAATCCAGTGTAAGTACAGTGACTATATAGCCCAGTTTGCCCAGGACAGTTAGGCAGTTTAGAAGTTGATGCTATTGTCACACAAGTAATTAGTAACAGTGCCTCCTTTCACTCAGAAAGATGAGATAAATGCTATGTCTTTTTTACTTACAAGTCATAATAAAGATTTGTTTGTCAATCTACAGGGAGTAGGAAGTCAAGTTTTGGTTTATTTAAAGAGACAAGGATGAATAAATCATGGCTTTGAACTTTTAGAACATTATAGACCAGTGGAATATGAGATTAGACATGCACACAGTAACTGCATGTTATTTTCCCCCTCCCAGATGAATCACAAAAGCCTTTATGCAAGAACTGGCATTTGGGGTGACCTTGCCTGAGACCTAGGGTTTGGATCTACAGTCTCTTTGCACTCAGTAGTCCAAGAGGCTCAAATTTACATATAGGGATAACTTACTAAACCTCTTGGTTACTTATAAATGTTTAAAAATCAGTATATTTATTAGAAAGCACAAAATTAATTGGTAGCTTAGCAGTCAAGAATACCATCGCATTCTTGATTAGACAGTTGGATTTTTGAAATCCACATATGTTCAAACCCCAATTTTTGTCAAGACTTAGAAGAATATGCCTGTTCAGGCAGGGGAAATAGTTAGCATAAATGATTAGGTTTGTGATCCTACCAACTTAATTGTTGAAAAAAGGAGAACTACAGTAGCAAACCTTCTGAACTGTGTCTCTGTTATAAGATTAACAAGTGTTCCTACCATCCTACAGGCAATCAGGGTTCATTCTCAATCTGAATTGTCCCTATCAATAAACTATTTTTTCGTAGTCCAGTCTCATATAATAGTTTGTGAAAACATTCCAGGTTTATCTGATGGTTAAAGCATAATGACTCTAAGCCTTGCCAGGTTAGAATAGGGACTATTTGGCCTCCCTCAGTTTTGCATGTGATTTTATGTTCAAAGTCCATTATGCACACAGACTGCATTTCCTAAAACTGCAAAATTTGATTAACTGGCAACACTTGCCCACCTCATCTGTATGGTTCACCTACATGGGCTCTGTGTCTTCTATCTCTGGTTGTTTCGGTTGCCCCGTCTAGTAAAAAATACTACAAATTGAGAATAAGAATCAAAAGATAGGTATGTCTAAGTAACGAAGGCAAAGGGCATTACTGGAAATTGGCAGAATGCAAGGAATCCCTTTATTATTTAGTATTTCCATAAAGTGAGCACTTTACAGAGATTCACTTTAGTATTCATGAAACCGGCACTGAATGTATCACATTCCAGAGACACAGAACCTGGGACTTGGCAGTGATATGATTTGTCTAATGTCATAAAGTAGCTCTATCAAATTGGAGATTTAGAATATAAAGAATCTGAATATTCATGACTTCTATTTACCCTTTCTGGGCTATCAGGAATGATTCTCAGGATTGTTATTATAACTTTTGCTGAACAACTACTTTTTTGAGGATTTGTAGCACTGTTTGAAAGTGAACAACTTACATGGTAATCATAACAAAGCACAAGAGAGCGCTTATTTGCAAGAGTAAAGAGCATGTGAGAAGTCTTGTTTATCCCTCTGCTTTCTTCCAAAGACCACTTTACATATATTATCCCATTGATCTTTAAATATCTCTATCTTGGAAGGAGTAACTAAAGTAATTCCCTTAGCAAAAGCCTGTGGAGATTAAATGATTCACTCAGGGTCACGCCGTTAAGTCCTTGGTTGAGAAGTCAGTCTTTGTGCATTCTGTTCTAATACTGTACTTTGTGTCCAACTGGGTGGATTACCTTGGATTTTTGAATCATGCTTACACAAGACCTTTTCTAAAAGGCTCAAACGAAAGCTAACATAGAGGACTGCAGCAGAAAATAATTTCACTTCCTGCCAACAGGATGAGGACAAGAGGGACAAATGGAGTAACAACAGGAAAGGGTGATTAGAAAGAGTGGTAAGGAAAACCATAAAGGGAAGTCCAGAGCTGAAGTCACAAAAAGTAAAATTGGAAGCTGAGACTAGAAAGGGTGAGTTGTTGCAACTTAGTGTGAGAAATGCAATTCCATATCATTATGACTTAACTTGCTCAGAGAGTAATAGAGTTGGACAGCAACCTGAGAGATCACTGGGTGTAGAGTTTGCCTTCAGGCAACTAAATAGCTGATGATACAGGATCGAGAAATGTCACGAATCTCAGTACAAAAAAACAGACTTTTCTCCCAGCCTACCCAATAGATCATTTTTCTGTGTTTTGCTACAACACTACAAGTACACTTTAGGTATACATGTGCTTATACATGTGTATGCATGTATACAAACTATATACATACTCACATATATATTATAGATGGAACATATTGAAAGAGAAAAAGAGTTGCATTTATAAAGTAGTTTTTATGTTCTAATAACTTTCCTATATTTTCTTCATTTGAATATCGCAACAGCACTATGAGGTAAGGGGACATATATTATTATGCTCAATTTAGAGATTGAGAAATGAATGCCTCAAAATGACAGTTGACTGTATTTAAAAATTTCAAGTTTATTGACACCTTTGCTGAATATGACTTAATATGTAGACTTAAATATATTGAATATTTAATCAAAAATAATGCATTAATATTTGAAGGCCCAAGGAAGAATAAAATATCCCATAAAATTTGTTTAGGCTCACAAAATAAATCTGACACAGGTAAAAGATGCATTTTTGGTTGATTTTTATTTCCTTAATTTTGCAATGAGACGTATAATTGAAAAATATGAAAAACATTTGTAATATAACCCTAAAATAATTTTTTTTAATTGGACATCTTACATTGCAGTCTGAGAGCAAAGTGGTTAGGGTTAGGTTTTATGATTTCTTGAAACTGGATATTATACATTTTAAGGTTAAGTTATTTTAAATTAGTATATATTTACTTTCCTCTCACTACATTTATAGTATTTTTATGCTGTGGTGCTATAGGTTTTGCTTTCATGTACAGCAATATGATTTTTAACAGGGCTTCATTTGCATAAATCTACTGTCCTTTAATGACTCTCTTTCTAAAGTGTAGTCTATAGACAACAATTACTACTCTGTCTTGCATCCAGGGTTTGTCCTGCTACTATTTTCCACCAAGGGAATATGTATAGATTGCTTACTAAGTGAGTATACTTTCTCCATTCTCTTTTGTCTCATTAGAGACAATGCAGAGTATGGTAGAACCACAAGATGGATGGGATCTGGGTTCTTGAATCACTACATGGAAGAAAGCCACTCACCTTGACACATCAGGTCTAAAGAAACTTCTATTGTATTCATCCATTAAAAATGTGGAAATTATTTGTAATAACAGCTAGGACTACCTTAGCTAATGCACACATGCAGACTCTTTCTGTGTCTCTCATCTGTCTGTCTCTATCTCTCCCTCTCTGTACCTCTGCTTTTGTGTTTTAAAAACAGGCTCTGAAGTCTACATTTTCATCTCTTCTTTCATTTACTAGCAGCTTATTGTCAACTTTTGCCTCATGTCTCATAATCTGCTTACTATCACACTTCTTCACTCAGATGTATCCATCTGCCTCTATTATATGTTCTCTGTTCTTCAGGAGTATCCCTGAGCTCATATACTCTTTTTATTTCTTTCCATTGCTGTTTCTTTTCCTTTTATTCACCATTTCTCATGTGTACTTCCTCTAACCTGCTCAGTCAAGGACTCTCTTTATCCCTCTATCCCATTCAGGAAACATTTGTAAAATGAAGACTTCTATTCTCATACATATAGATATAGTGAGTTATTTTTCTCTCACTCTGCAGAACTCAATGAATATCGACATATCAAAGTAAGAGGTATTCTTATGTGTAATCTTTTTTATATTTAGGAGTATTTCATAAAAATAGATGATCACAATTAGGATTACTGAAATTCCAATATTCTTTAAATACCTTATCCTGTGCTACTTATACATAAATATTATACATAAATGGTAGACAATATCATTTAAACAAGTGCTTTCCTTTCATGATGTAAATATTTTTATCTCAGTGTTATATGGCTAGTATTACTTATTCATTTTAAAGAACTATTGTTAATATATTCATTGTGAAAGTATACTAACCAAATTAATGACCGCAATCATTACTTTCAAAAAAAATATTTTCCTTGTGCAAATATTATGATCTTTAATAATTATAATTTGTAATTTATATTCATGGCTTATCTAACAAAATCATTATATGTCTTAACATTAACTTTGATTGCATAAATATTACATTAGCTTCAATCACGTAAGAATTTTAGGAACTATGTTAAATAAATATGAAGGAAATGGATCAGGCTCAAGTGTAAAAACCCCAAGTACATACAAATAGATTTTATTTTGTTTTAAAAGTTTTGTCTATTGGAAAATATCCATTAAATTATGATGGCTATATTAATGAAATAACAGTTTCATATGAAAGAGAATTGGGGAAATATAATTAGTTTTCTACTGCTGACATAACAAATTATCACAAAGTCAGTGGCTTAAAACACAATGTATTATCTCACTGTTTTCTAGGTCAGAAGCACAGGTGGGATCAGATAGTTCCTCTGCTCCTGTTCTCATAAAGCTGAAACCAAGGTGTTAGCCTGGACTCTGTGGAATTATGAGGTGTGATGCTAGAGAAGAATCTGCTCCGAATCTCAGATAGGCTGTGGGCAGAATTTAGTTCACTGTGCTAGAGATGAGGTCCCTGTTTCCTTGCTGGCCATCAGCTACAGGCAGCTGCTCTTCAGCTACTTAAGGCCAGCATATATATATATATATGTTTTTTTTTTTTTTTTGAGACAAAGTATCACTCAGTCACCCAGGCTGGAGTGCAGTGCTGTGATCTCAGCTCACTGCGACCTCAGCCTCGTGTATTCAAGCGATTCTCCTACCTCACCCTCCTGAGTAGCTGGGATTACAGGCACCCATCACCACGCTGGTTAATCTTTGTTGTTGTTGTTTTGTATTTTTAGTAGAGAAGGGTTTTCACTATGTTGGCCAGTCTGATCTCGAACTCCTGATCCCAAGTGATCTTCCTGCCTCGGCCCCCAAAGTGCTGAAATTACAGACGTGAGCCACCATGTACTGCCAAGGCCACCATATTCTGTATCACACTGCCCCTCCATTTGCAAACCAGCAACAACATGTCTAGCCGTCCTTATGCTTCAAATCTGACATACTTTCTCTTCTGTTTTCTCTCTTCTTCCTCTGCTTTTGAAAGCTCATGTGATTATATTGGGCCTACCTGTATAAATCATGATAACATCCCTAATTTAAGCTCCCTAATGCTTTTTACATCTGCAAAGTCCCTTTTGTCATGTAAAGGACATGTCCAACATATCCACAAGTTCCAGGTATTAAGAGTGTGGACATTTTGGCAAACCTATGGCAAAAAGCTATCATGTTGAAATAAACTATTGTTTCAGTTTTTCAATTGCTATTTCTTTAGCTTATATTCCACATTTCTTGCCTATAGAGCAGCTATAATGAAATTTAGATTCATTCTAACATTGCTTTTTAACTTCATATCAATGTGTTTATAAAATAAATGAATATAATCTATACACATAACTTAATTTTTGAATTTCATTCTAGCTGATGATTTAGTGTACTGATAATTTTAGGAAAAATCTACCAAATGAAGCAAAGAATCATCATAATTTTCCAGATAATTCATGGAGGAAATTGCAAGAACTTGTGATTTAACATCTTCTGTTTGATACCTAAGCTATTTACTTCATTTTTTAGGTAACTTTATTTTTAAGTTGTGAACATTTACCACAATGTCTCAAATTTTTAAAAAGATTTCCATTATAAAAATTATTGTGACTTAACACTATATAGTCAAATTTCCTTTACTTGGAAAACATCTCTGGATGGAAATAATAGAATAGGTTTGCCTTAGAAAAATGTATAGCAGAATAATACATTCCGATCATAAGACAATATGTGTAAAGGGTCTAGTACGATGCCACAAGTATGCTTTCCTGTTCATTTTTTAATTCCCCAGACTCGCTGTTCACTTTGTGTAGACATGGCCACAGATTCCTATTTAACAACTCCTACTTCAGGTATGAATAATTGTATGCTCTTGGGCCACAAGGAGCCCAAAGAACACATTATTAACAAATAGCTGAAAGTATTATGGCCCAGAAAGGATAACTGTAGGAAATGCAGAGAACAAAATGAATGCTTATGTGTTCTAAGAAGACATGTAGTACATACCAGTGTAAACTTCAAACGATATATTACGTGACCAGCACATCATGCTTTCAGGTAAGAAGAATAGTAGAAGGTTGAAAACTGGCATGAAATTTAGGAGGTTTTATATCTAAGTGCACTCATAAAATGAAACCTAATAAGTTATTCGTGTATACCTATGTAATGAAGATAGATGAAAACAAATGGTTAAATTTGGCAGTAGTGGTAAAATTCAAAATAGCTCCCGTTTATTGAAGTTATGTGCCAACCAGTTGGTCTGGTTGGTCTACTAATATTTTTAATCTGCACAACAAATTTAAGAGATGGATATTAGTTTCCTTATTTTGTACACTGAGAGGGTCAGATCAATTAATTTGTCTAAGGTCACATGGCTTGTAAGTGAAAGAGATTGCATTTTAACCTAAATCCTGTACTTTTTTTTTTTTTTTACCATTATGTTGTACTGCTTATTGTAGCAATCAAATACTAAACACTTTTTGACATCTCACAGCTTACTGATATTAATTATTACTTGAACTTTAGCTACGGATAGTTTTTGTGAACAACAGTTACAGAAATAGTCATAGAATGTGAGATTCTGACTCAACAATATACTAAGAATAAAATACCACTTATTTTATCTAAAAAGGATACTGAATATATCATTAACAAAGTCTGACTCTCATCAGTTTTAACTATGATTGTCCCTCAACACAGAAAAATTCACAGAAAAAAATCACTAACTATAAAATTGTGTGCAAATCCAACTTTGGTAAATGGAATTGCTTTTTAAATGTACAATAAGGTTACTATAATAAAAGTAATCGCATAGTCAATAATTTGTAAAATGAATAATCAATTCCTAGTTTACCATTATTTTGTAAAGTAGAACTTGACACGCTGAACATACAATTATTTTACTGGATCAAATAGTTTCCTTTGGAGAAAATAAAATTTTGATAATATATTTTAATTGTGAATTCTTTTCAGAACAACCTCAGGATGTCCAGAATTTTATGTAGTTTTACACAACACTTCTCTACAGCCTGTTCAAATTAGTTGTTACAGAAAGATTTCATCGTAAAACATTTCTATGCATTAAAACATGTTCCTTCTATTAAAAAGCTCAGAAGTATAATACAAGAGCCCACATGAGTTTATGTATTTGTATTTTCATATATGTAGATATTCAATCCTAGGTCAACAGTAGATTTCCCGTTTTCTATCAAATTAAATTCAGGCAATTTATATTAATGGAGTTTGGCCAATCAAACCCCATATGATCCACTTACAGCACTTGGAGAGTCAGGCAGTATATACACAGATTTTTGCCAGTAAGTCATTTCTGGATGTGAGTAACATAAAGGTCTTCATTTTGAACCCCAGATTTTTCATGCCCTAGCCTATGAAGCCTCTTTCTTCAGTTCATTCAGATTTAGAAAGCCTTCAGGGTCTCTTTCTGATTCTGCTGTCACTTTCTCTTATTGGAAAAGGGAGAGAAAAGTAAGACTGGACTAAGAAACAACAATCTTTCAAGAAATTGAAGCAACATCTGTATAATTATATGGACTACTAAAAGATACACTTTAAAAAGGACACTCTCTTGGGGTGTATTTGTTTGGATACGTGTATTATAATAAACAGAATAAAATCCTAGGAAAATTATTTGCAGTGCCAAATAAAAGAATAAAACTAATTTTCTCATGCTCTTCTTTTATAATGAAACGTTCAGTACTTGTAATTGAAAAGGAAAAGCCTTTAATTTGGTGGAATTCATACATTCCCTTATTAAACAGCATTACTTGAAATTTGGAAGATCAAAATATGAATCCCATCCAGATATTATTTTCAAGGATCTTAGAGACTGATGGGAGATAATATAATACAGAAGACTACATCAGAAGAAACAAAGTGTTGAGAAGAGATATAATTAAAATGCTAAGGTGCTGGTTGTGTATTATCTTGTGTGTCAAATCTACCCTCCTATACTTTGTTTTTGTGCTGTCAGACCTCCTCCTCCTCCTCCTCCTCCTCCTCCTCGTCCTCCTCCTCCTTCTCCTTTGCCTGACTCTTGATTAGTTTTATCTCATGAAAGAGGACTTGGCTGAAGGAAGGGGAAAGGATCTGCCATTTCAATGTTTGGCCTCCTGCTCCTATCAACCTCACCTTGGCATCACCTCATGCTTGTCACCTTCGCAGCATCTGTTAGCTCCATAGTTCATTTTTCTCTCAATCCCAGAGGTGGAAACAAGCCCCAGCCAGCTGGGGTGCCTCCTTTTTGGGGTGGTGAGTCCCAACTCTGTGGGAGTCTCTGAGTTCCTGAGGCATCAGCAGAGGAACATATCCCTCCAAAGGTGTGGGGCTCAGCTCCACGGGAACCTTCTTCAGAGGTTGTAGGTTCTAATACTGCCAATCTCTTCTTTCTGTTCTTCCAGTCCTAGATGTGATATATTCTTGCAACTACTATTTCTTCATAACCTTAGGGTTCTCCTCTTTCCTTTTAACCTTCCCACATCTGTTTAAACAATTTCTAATATAAATTATCTCTTGTAATACTGGCGTGGATTCTGTTTTTCTGCCCGATACAGCAATAAAAACTTCCAGATGGAGAGATCAGGGAGGGCTTCACGAAATATATGTGTTTCCACTGAGCCATGAAGGAATACTTTGATGTGAGGTGACAGTGAAGGTGAGAAAAACAGAAGAGGAAGTGGCAGAGGCAGGAAAGCAGGAGCAAGTACAGGGAAGATGAGCAGGTCAACTGGGCTGGAAAGTGGTTAACCGAACGGGAAGAGTAAGAGCAATTTATATCTGTCATTTTGGGTGTGAAAAAAATGCAAAGTATAAGTTGGAGGACTTTCATCTTATTATATAATATTACAAAGAAAGAAAATGTTTTAAAAATGCAACAAAATAAGAATGCATTTTAAGTAGGAATGAAATTCCTAACTTAATAACTCATTTACAGCACTATACAATCACTGTGTAATTTGCTGCTATAAAACAGGGCTCCCCAATCCTTGGGTTGGTCTGTGACCTGTTAGGAACCGGGCCTCATTAGATTCTTAGAGGAGCATGAACCCTACTGTGAACTGCAGATGAGAGGGATCTAGGTTGCGTGCTCCTTATGAGAATCGAACTATTGCCTGATGATCTGAGGTGGAACAATTTCATCCTGAAACCATTTCCCACCAGCTCCTGTCCATGGAAAACCTGTCTTCCATAAAACCAGTCCTCAGTGCCAAAAAGGTTGGGGACCACTGCTATAAAAGTATACTACTTTAAAAATCAGTAAAAAACAAACAAACGAAAAAACCCAAAAAACTTTACATGATTGTGTACTGAAATGTCCTATTTAAACACATTTTATAAATACTTATATTAGATAGGGATATAAATTAGAATTGACTACTATAATATTTGGTTTAAACCATAAGGATCTGGATATGAATTCCCTGGGCTTCGTGTGACATGTATTTGTGGGGTGTTTGTATTTAGACATTTGCAATTTATATACTGTTTTTGAGAAACCTGAACGATGACTTCTGCCTCACAACTGATTTCCTGTGATTTCCTGTAGTTTTGACAGGTTTTTTAGAAAAATATTTTTGATAGTTACGAAGCATTGCACATCTTTTGGGTTTTTGGTGTGGACAGGTAAGAATATGAGCAGGTCACTGGTCATGAGCAAAACTTTCAATCACCTCATTTTTTGAATGTGAAAATCGGATTTAACTTACATAATTCAAATTTGCCACATCTTTTCCAGAAACTTATACATCGTAAGTATTAGTAGGTGACAGATTAAAAAAAAAAATCAGTGTATCAATTGCTTAGTCCTTCTAGTATATATACCATTGGCCTCAATGGAAGCCACAGGTGAGCCTCTAAGGGCAAAGTCTGGGACATTATCATTAATGAATTCACACTTAAGTGTTCATTAGTGGGTTTAAACTGTTAGCAATAACACATTAAATGTTAGCCCGTGTGTTTTGCTAGAGTAGAGGAATGGTTTAAATCAAGTTGCCTTCAAAACAATTTCTGAACTATAGAGTAGTTTTAATTTGTAGGACCTTTGGATGGATATTTTAAGTGACTTTGTTGGTTTCTTAAAATAAATTTTTCCACATTAAATGTGAATTTTACCAGAATGACACATTCTGTTATACCTACATGTGCAAAAAACAAAAATGTGACAATTAGAAAAGTAAAAAATACTAAAAAACAAACAAAAAACAAAACCAACAAACCAAACTCTCAACTATTATAACTATTTAAAATAGAACAAGGTTTCTTCATATCTTTATACTGTGCTCACCTACTTAAATGTATCCTTCTAAACCAAAACAACTAGTCAGTTCCAAGTAATGTTACTGGAGGATCACTTTAGTGAAATAAATCAGTCCAATAATTTTTTTTTCCAAAATAGAGTATCCAAATGTGTAAAAATCTTAATTTTCACATAGATACAACCTAAATCTGTATCATAAGTGGGATAGAGAATTAAAAAGTTAAATGAATTTAGGTAATTCAAAAGCACATACTATTTCCTTGTGAGAAGAAAAATAGTAATAAAATATCAACATTGATTGCATGTATTAGTTGACTTCAAAATCTTTTAAGGTTAAAAACTTCCAAATGTACATGTCTCAAAACATGCTTCAGTTACATATGTCAAAACCTACTTCAGCATGTTTGTGCATAGTTATTAGAATTTTATGAGCTGATCAGGTTAATAGATTAAGATATAAAAATTGTGTTTCATCAAAAAATTGCTCCATTCATTATTCACCTCACCTGTGAAGAAACCGCGAAGAAGGACGAGTGCGGTGGCTCACTCCTATAATCCCAGCACTTTGGTAGACTAAGGCAGTGGGTGAATCACTTGAGGCCAGGAGTTCAAGACCAGTCTGGCCAACATAGCAAAAACCTGTCTCTACTGAAAATACAAAAGATTAGCTCAGCATGGTGGTGCAAGCCTCTAATATCCACTACTAAGGAGGCTGAGGCACAAGAATGTCTTGATCCCAGGAGGTGGGAGGTTGCAGTGAGCTGAGATTGCACCACTGCAGACTGGGAGACAGACTGTCTCAAAAATAAAATAAAATAAAATAATAATAAAAAAAGAAAGAGAAACCTCAAAGGCACCCTAAAACTATAATTCTTAGTTGGTTTAGACAGACTCTATCCTCCCTGCCTTTATAAAAAAAGAGAAAAAATCCCTCACTAATTTGTTGTAATTGATCCTAACATGCAAGTATCATCTACAAATAACCTCATCAACATTCAGAAAGGATTACCTAAATGAACCTGTCTACATATTTCTCTTCATAATGAGCCTCCACAAGACTAATGACTTATTAGTGCCATGGGCAATGAATGATTAATTATTTGATTCTAAAGTGAATTGTTAAGACTATAATTGCTACCTTTTTCTAATTCCTGAAGGTTAGAAGTTGATGTGATGCTAATGTAGCCCAATAGCTTCAATGACTTGTGTTTTGTTTACTAACAAATAAAAAAATTTTAAAATCTGACCATAATAGCTACTAAAAATGTTTTTATTTATATTTAATAAATGTTTACATGTAATAAACAAAAGAAACAACTGTACATATACTTACCACTATTATTACTTATAATTCTATCAGATCTTAATTTTTAATCCATATTTTTCATTAATATAATTACCAATTTTTAATGTAGCTAAAAATTGGGCACTTACATTGTGTTTTTTGAAATACATTAATTCCTTTGAAGGTTGGTGAGTTCTCTGCTCTCAAAAGTGAACTGGATTGTTGATCCTCCTAAATGCAATCAACTCTCAATTATTCAGTGTCAATGAAGGGAAGTATTGGTATGAATAAATAATGCTAGTTAGTAATTCACACATTCAGGTTAGGACAAAGGCAATTTGTCTCACATTGCTCCAAGAACTGAATGAAAAGCAAGCATAACTGGAGAATTTTCATTTGTGCCAGTTTTTGGAAGTGGTGTGGAGTTCGTGCTATTTTGATATAAGTGGGCTGAAATTCAGTTTTGTTAGGAGCATAAATGCTGTCAATGATGCACAGCTGTATATTAGCCTAATATTTCTATATAACTCTAAATTAATATCTTCTAAGTGTTTTCTCTTCATTAAAATCTGTGAGATAGGCATAGGTGCTATTATCCTCAAATTACAGTCAAGAAAACAATATCAAAAAGATGAAAAAGATAAGTATTGTCCCACTGATAAAATGTGGCACAGTTAGAATCTAAAACAACATTCTTTCCCCTGCAGAAAATGACAAAGTAACAATTTACTGTATTCAAATTATGTAAAAATCATTCTGGGGATGTATACATCACCAAAGAATAAAAACAATTATTGCATGTATCTCAATACACAATTCATAAATTGTATAGTTCTTTTTGGATTTATTCATTGATTATTCATTCAACAAATATCTACTGAATGCCTACTGTGAGTCAGGTGCTAGAGATATCCGTAAACAAAACCAGTCTCTGTGTCTCTGTCCTCAAGAAGATCACATTCTTGGGTACAGGACAGATAAAAAACAAATGAGCAATTAAATGTAGAGTCATATGTTAGAAAGTGTTAAGTTCTTTGGGGAAAAACAAAGCATGGTAATAAGAATTCATGTGGGTAGGGTGAGGGAAGACTTGGGAAGGTCTCCTTGATAAGACGATGTTTTGAGAGGAGTTGTGAAGGAAGTGAGAGTGAACCATAGAGTTCTCCAGATTTAAAAAAAATACTCCAAGAAATGGAACAGTAAAGCCTTGACGTGTAGTGTTCATGACATGTTGAAAAAATAGCAAGAGGCTAGGGTGGCTGGTAAGGAGTCAGTAGTTAGAAAGAAGCTCTAAGAAGAGTGTGTGTGTGTGTGTGTGTGTGTGTGTGTATGTGTGTGTGTGAATGAGAGAGAGAGAGAGAGAGAGAGAGAGAGAGAGAGAGATAGGGAAAGGTGTCAAGTCATGTGAGACCATGCGGAGTATTTTAGGATTTGGGTTTTTCTACGAAATGGAAGCCGTAGGAAGATATGGGTGTGGGATTGGCCTTGGATTTCAAAGACTCATGGGGCAGGGGTGGTGACCAGGGGTTGAGGGTAGAAGGAGGAGGGAAGTGGCTGCTGCATGGAGAATTGATAGAGGAGAAAAGCTGAAGTAGAAAAAACTGGTTAGGAAGGCTAAATTTGTAATTTGTGAACGGTATGCCTGACATCTTAAACCCTTCTAAAAATCAGTATATCCACAGTTACAGCAGGCGAATAGTTTTGAATGTGGGAAATAATTTAGTGCTCCTTAGGTAGAGAATTTGTGTAATTCATAGAGAGTTGTTAAAAGTGATATCAAATAGCCCTCCTCCTAAGAAAACTTTAGGAGATTGGCATCTAATTAAATTGTATATATTAATGAATAAATGTATATAAAGTGTTTTAAAGACTTTTTAGCTAAGGTTGGGTTTGAATTTAGGTTTTAAGTTCATTAAATAATGTTTTCCTCCACATCTTCATTGGATTGACAAGATGCTGGGAGGCAAAGTGAGATGTGAATTTGAACTCAGACTACAGGGGTTCAAAACCCTCCACTACTTCATAATTGGTAATCTTAAGCAAGTGAATTCAACGTTCTGGAGTCAGTTTCTTCTTCTCTACAATTTAGCTAAAAGTAGTGTCAATGTCAAGACGTTTGTTAAACACGAACATTAATGTATGCAGAGTGCTTAGAACAGCATCTAGTGTCTCTGACAGCTAGAATATGTTGTACTTAATATGCTATAATCAACCTATTTCACTGACAGGAGAGTCTTTAGGGTTAGGAATGACATAAGGCCTCTTAGCAAGAATATTAGTGCTAGTGAAAGATGTACTAGGGGATTTGTGTCACATAGGAAAGTATGAATATTAAACTTCAAATACTGAAGCACAAGAAATGATAGGGGAAAAAGGGATAGCTTCCTGTAGGGTCTTGTAGCTAGACGTCCAGTGATGTAGAGATAGTATTTGCACAACAGCTATTCCACAGCTCCATTGTTTGGCAAGTGTTTGGCTAGAAGAATGAACCAAAGTGATCCTATAATAGATGGTATCAAAACATTGATTCCTAGGTATTGTATTCCTTATTGAAGGACTCGTGGAAATCATTTTCACATCAAAAGGCAAAATCCACTTTGAGTACATGGATGGAAGTGAATTGGCAAATAATTTTGCAACTGAAAACTGTGTTTCAGTTGCATTGAAGTAAACAACATAAAACTATTGCAGCAGCTTAGTAATATCTCATGGCACAACTCTTATTCCATGTACAAATACAATAAAAGTCAAAATCAACAACAAAGTTAAGACAGTATTTGACTGCTAAAAAGCCACAGAACCCCTGTGGTGTGTTGCCAAAAGAAGTAAGAAGTTTGATCTCTGTGAAGCTAGTAAACTTAAATGGCAATTCAACCCTGGATAAGAGACTACTTTTGAATATCTATCTCTGGATAATGTAATAAAATATTTGTTAAAATGCACTTTTCATTTTAGAATTGTGTTACATTTACTGAAGGTTTACAAAGAATCTAGATATACATATACCCCAAACTCAGTTTTCCCCATTATTAACATCTTATATTCTTATGGTACACTTGTATAATTAATGAATCAATAGTGATACACTATTATTAACTGAAGTCCATACTTTACTCAAATTTTAAACTTTTTTACCTAGAATTATTTTTTTGTTACAGGATCCCATCCAGAACACCACATCACATTTAGCAGTCATCACTCCTTCAGTTCCCATTGGTTGTGACAGTTACCTAACACTCTTACATTATAAATATAATTACAAGTAAAATCAGTTTTAAATTAATATAGTCTATATGCTGTTTGGAAAATTGTTGGTAGTAATACCTCCTTCCCATTTTGGTAGTTTATATTACTCGCATATTCACAAATATGTTTTGTTTCTAATAAATCAGCACCAGTCTCTGGAAATGGTGCAGCGGAAGGTAAAGCAGTCTGTTCAACACTCCTTTCTTTAAAAAGGATGTCCAAAGAAAAAAATACATCATAAAAGGCAACTTCCAATCTAAAAGTGTGCATCTGGAGGATAAAAGTGGATTCATCTATTTTGCCACAATGTTGTGGTAGATGCCACAATGTTGGCACAAAAAACTATGTCATTCTTGTGGCAAAATAGGCTTTCTATAATCCATAAGGATTATTTTATATATTATTTGGTCCAATTTTAAAATAAATTAACATTATGCAGTGAACGATTAAAACAGGCCTTTTGAAACTGGAGGCATTTGCATTTTTTTTCACATTGATTTTGATTTTGGCTTCCCTTTAGAACATTAGTGAAAGGTACTAGAGCAATCATTTTGGAAGATATAATTTAATATTTAAAACACACTTTATTTCTTTTCATCATAGTGTGAATAAGTAGTGTGTTATAGCCAGAGGGCAGAATAAATGGGAGAATTATATCTGCAGCTACCTTCCTTGAAAAGATCTTTCTGGCAATCTCCTTTGAGTATGAAACCAAAATCTATCATCTCATCTGGGATGCTACAAAAAATAACAAAGATTCAGAAAATGTTATATACCCATTTGTGATTGGAAATCTGAACTCCCAGATAACAGAAATATATAACAATGATTTTTAGAAGGCAGCTTTCTAATGGAATATTACAATCTAGACATCAGCAAAGAACATGATATTCACAATAAAAAGTGTGATTCTTTTTAATTCTAAGAAATAATTTTTGCTCTAAAGTAACAAACTTAAAAAGAAGAAAAACATATCCAATTCTTCCTGCTGATTAGTTTGTTTCACAATAATACACTAATTAAAATATTGTAAATGTGCCTTAGTTTGCACGGCAACTAATAAAGAAAAAAAAAGCCTCTGAAATTCACTAAAATGGTCAAAATATGAATATAGACTCTTAACACCTCTTAACAACTCTAAGGAAGATAAGCTTATCATTAAATTAATGAAAACATGCTTCAGAATAAGCTTTCAAATATCTGGCATTTACCCTCCCAGTGAGCTTATTTTTATGAAATTCCATAAAAATCAACTTAAACATAGGAAATAAAACAGTCACATTATGTAGAAATGTTTTTAATGTGTTGTTTAATTATCAGGTTTTAGTGTAAGCAAAAGAAAATCTAAAATAACAGTGTTTTATGTAAGATAAGAATTGACTTCTTTTCACCCAAAGGCAGAAAATTCAGGAGGTGTAGGGCAAGTAGGAGGTGTAGGGCAAGTAGGAGTCTGAGGGTATAGGAAATCCAGACATATCCTATCTTGATACTGCGTAACATGTAGTCTTCTTAAGGTTGCCTCATATTCTAAGATAGTTGTTGAGGTGTTAGTCATCATGTTTGCATTCCAACCAAGACGAAGGAGGAAGGGCAATGGGCATGTTCACATTCCATAAGGAAAATTTATAAATTGCACATTCAAGACTTCTGCTTACATCCCATTGTCCAGAAATCTATCCCTTGGTGACACCAATTGCAAGGAAGGCTGAAAGATGTAGTCTTTACCCAGGTAGCCATAAGACCAGCTGAAAACCAAGGCAGTATTAGTAATGAAGAAGAGAACAGGTATTGAGGGTAACTAGAAGTCGCTGCCACATAGGTTAACACAGAAAAGTCAACAGATGTCTCCATTCTCCATAAAATGTATAAAGTACTATAAATCCTATTCATAAAAGGATATGTTATATATCTAGCTTCTCCATCCTGCTATCCTTTTGAAGTCTGTGTTAGAAGAACCAGACTAAGAGAAATTATATTTCCTTACAACGTTTAATATATTGATTAAAAGAGGAAGAATGTGGTCTATGATCATTTGTGTTCTATCTAAGTAAGACTGAATAAACATTTTGAATAAATGTTCAACTGAACTGACTAAATTAACTGATTAATTTATCATAGTGTCCACGTAATAAATAATATACATGTAAATGCACAGGTGCACCCCATAAAATTTCATCAGAAATACAATCCTTGGCTCCTTCGTGGGCTTTCTTCAGAAAATAAATAAACAGATGACTGCTGAAGACTTCAGTAAACAACGTGGATAGTAATTAAATAAAAAAAATTAGAGAGGACTTAACTAGAAACTCTATTGTGAAAAAAAAAAAACTATCTACAGATAGTTTAGCTACAACTAAGAAATCTCAGTTCTGCAAAGTGTTATCTTTGTATTGTATCATCTTCGTATTGTATCTGTAAGTATACCAAAACTAGATTTTATGTTTACCACTCGCTTCCTAACAAATGAATTAGGGAATTGTTCACTTTCTTTACTACAACCATTGGACAGTTTTAAATAGTTTCCAGATTACTAAGTTCATCAATACATTTGTTTCCATGACTTCCATAGATTGAAATGAAAACAAATGTTTTTTAAGTTTGGTCTTTGTAAGAGGGTCCCCAAAGCTTTTTCTATTACCTTACAGAGTTTTAGAGTTTTCTGTCTTTGCTGTGTGCTCTTTCAAATTCTTTTTGGCAGGAGATAAGAGTAAAAATGCACAAAACCATGGAAGTATCTCATCTGTATGCAATCTATGGCCATAGAACAAAGAGGAGCTAATTGGTCCATAAGTGGAATCTGTGATCTCAGCATCACTTCCTATGGTGCTCTAATCTAATTAACCAGCCACTGTCTTTGGCTATATGCTGCTTAAGGATATGAATCATATTTATCTTTGTGTACCACCATCTAGCATATTTTTGGCACTTGGATCGAACTCAATATTTATTACATGAAGTTAGAGTTCCATACTACTTACTTTTTAATGTACTTACTCTCTATGTATTTCCTCTTATTTAAAATACTAGAAAAAAATTTCAAAAATCATAGCTTGCACTTCCCTCTGGCTTTGAAAAGGAAGGTAAGATTGTGTTTTTTCCTTAAATGGTTTAAAATTAACAATCAGTTTAAAGTATTGGAAGCAAAGACAAAAAATAATATACTTTTAAAATTGTTTTAATAATACTAAATAATAAAAATATTAAATTAAATAATAAATGTATTTAATTTTCTTGAAAATAAAATATATTTGAATGTCAAATGTGCTGTTTTCAAAAATGTTAGACAGGGGATTATATGTTATAAGAGCAACTTGTACCCAGCCACATAATGGTACATAAAATTAGACAGAAGTAAGCAAGTCAGGCCTTATGACCCTACTCTTCTCTAATAGTACTTTTTTCTTATTTACTTGTTGCACTGACTCTGAGTCCAGAATTCTTACCACTGTACAGCTTTTCATAGCTTATTCTAATATCTCTCTGGGTTTAGCAAGGCCCATAGGGTAACCATCAAAGCTGTAGAGTGTGTCAGCTAAAACAGGTCCATGGGCAAGAGATCCTACCAAATGACCCCTGAAACTTAGCATTTTTAAGTCTGATTTTAGGAAACACAAATACACAGAGTTTGTTGTTATGTTACTACAAACATGCAGTTTCTCTATATTTCCTTATATTTTACTGTAAAAGAATATAGCTTGGGCATAACTAAAATAAAAATCCTTAAATTTTGCAGTGTTTCATTTGCAACTGAATGCTTTACTACAGGAAATACAAATTTGGTTTCTGCATCTTGTTTTTTTTCCCTCACACTCTGCCCTGAGATTTGCTTTTGAAGATTCCTAAGATAGATGTTAAGGGGAAGAGGGAGGGAGGACTCATCTTTTATTTAAAAGGTTACAGAACGTTGTTATCTTTGGCCACCTCACTCCAGTCTTCACCTGACATGCTTTTACTGAGTTTTGAAAATAAAATAATAAAAATAAAATAGTGTTTAATTATGTTATTCAATGGTAGCTAGCAGAGCAGTTCTTTTATACTTCATGAGAATACATTTATGACTTTAAATACTGTCTGAGCATTTTTACTATTTTTTAAATTGGAAAAATAATGCTACCTGTAACTAAAGAAAATATTAATCAGAGTTTGGGCCCTTTATTTTTAAAAGCAAAAGTGCTTTATATTTTGTAGTGGAACAATATTTCTAAGTGTCTTATCCAATATCCAGACACTAACATTATTTACCCACCTACTCACGTGCTAAAAAAGAGTATATCAATATTCATGGGTTATCTGGAATTCTACAAGCAGAAGCAGCATTCACCAAAAACTTACCACAAGTACAAAAAAAAAATGCATCTGTATATTGCAAAGATATTTGGAAATTAGGCTTTGGCTGAACTCAAACCTTATTAATACTTTGCAGAGCTTTCCATAATTTATGGAGCCACCCTCTAATCCTTAATTCAAACATGTATACCAATATTTTTCTAATTTTAATGACAATTGTACCACATGGTCTTTAGTATGGCAGGCTGCCTAGAAACTGTTTCAGTAAATTACACACCAAGATGATCTACTCTTTGGATTGTCTCCAGAACAAAGACTATGATGTATAATTAAAACCAACTAACAATTAACTGCCATCAAATATAACATGAGGGACAAGCATTGTAAATTTAGTTATTTACAATAAGAAGCAGTATAAAGGCTTTTTTTCAATGAATGATAAAAATAGATCCACATACTTGAGTTTATAATTTTAAGGTTTATGTAAAATAATAATGAAACAAAAGAAAGCTAGCATGTTCCACACTTCACTGTGTTGAAGTAATTTTGTTAGCCTAATAAGGGACTCTCTGATAACTCAAAAATCATTCTATTTATTGCATGTTTTCAACTAAAGAATTATTTTAAGAGACATAGTAATATCACTTTGGCACCATTATTAGTTATATAAGTGTGAGGGTGTTGAATGAGCCAAAATTATGTTTTTGTACACTGTAACATATTTGTGCATACCAAAAAGAGTTACTTAATTACTGTGATGTAGCTTTTATATTTAACACCCACTTTAGAATCAGATCTTGAAGATCTGAACCAACAAATCTCTTTCATTATTTATTCTTATATAACCTAAGGGAAAGCATAGCAAAGCAGCTATCTAATTACGACTGTTTTAGAAAGATATAAGAAAGGGGCAAGAGATTTTTCAAGGCTTTTTATATATGGAGGCGGATTTGCGGTGAAGCTAATGAAACTTCAGGACCCCTTTCTTAAAAGGGTCCCTTCCAAAGGCCTTGAACTTTATTTTATATACATTATTTTGTATTCTACTGCTTAAAGTGACTCCCTCCAAATTGAATAAGCCACAGGCTTCATATAAAGTAGACCTACTGACGTGTATGTATGAACATCTAGAATCTTTTTAGTTTTAAAGAGCTGGGGCTCTGGGATTGAGAAGGAACTAAATATAGAGGATACTGAGGAATTATAAGCAGAATCGTGGGCAAGCTTTCATCATCTTCATAAATAAATAATGAAGGCAAAGGACACAATGCAGAAGGGTCAAGGAAAGAGAAGTGGTGGAAAAATGAAAAATAATATGAAGGAGGATACTGCAAAGGGAGACAAAGTTTGGAACACTTATATTTAAAAGAATTTGAGACTTAGAAAGTGACTGAAAAAAGTACATACAAGTTTCTGCATTTACCTCCTTGTTTCTTGGCCATGGCTTTCAACTCACTCTCTCTCTCTCTCTCTCTCTCTCTCTCTCTCACTCTAGAGACTAATTTGTAATCTCAAATTTTGAAATGTAAACTCTGAAATATTAGCATGGATTACTTTTACTCTTATCCTAACCATAGCATTTAATGCCACATTTTAAATGTCATTTGTTCTTTCATAAATAAAATGGAAAACTGTAGCAAAATCACACAATATGCTTCCAACGTATGAACTTCCTCTTCCTCCTCCCTTGCTTTTTTCTTATTTCATCAATTTTAGGATGCTTGCAGAAGAACTACTAAAAGTTGAAGTTCAGTATATTATATTTACTTTAACAAGATTCTTAAATGGATGTTTCAGTCTTAGACCCTAAGGCAATAGATAACAGATTAGTGGGCATTCCTTGCGAGTACTTCAAACTAGGTGAATAAAAACTGAAAAACCAGTTTTCCTTTATCTACTTCAAACATATAAAATGGTTGGGAAAGTAAATCTGAGGTACAAGATATGCAGAGATTATTTCCTGGACAGAATTGTGCTGTGAGTCTAACTGTTCCCACCAAGGAAGAAGGAAGAGCGATTCCCACTTCACCTCACATCAAGAGAGACAAGATTCAATGGTACTACTGGGAAAGCCTGTATGTGTGTCCTCTGCAGTCGGCAGATAGAAATAAGATTAGAGTCCAGCACCTACTCACGAATTTAGTAGCAAAGAAGCACCTTAACTACCTTGGTGCTGGAGTTCAGCAGAGCAGCTGATGTGTGGCAATTAGCTTGCATGCCTATAGTTTTGTTCAAGAAAAGAACATGTAGTCTTCTTCCACAGGGCTACCTGAAGGGGCAAGACACTCTGCAGACCAAAGCTGGAAATGTATTGCTGAGTTCCTGGATGTTGCTGAAGGAGTAAGCAACCAACTGGACTACAGAAACTTTCATCTAGACCAAGAGAACTATAGGTGACAGTCCCCAGTCTCTCATAAGAGAGTTTAAATACCTGCTAGGCCTAGGGAAGATGGAGCCATCTTGCCAGTCTAGTAAAAACTGTCCCACCCCTCCCCTCTGCTCTCCTCTCAATCCTTCTGGAACCCTGGTGAGGCCAGAAATCTTAGTTAACAAAATGGCCAAAGAAAGGGTGAAAGCTTAGCATAGGGGAAGGAGAGGAGAAAGGCAATACCCTACTTTCTCTAAGTTAACAGCCAGCCTTTAGCAGAACCCCGCTTGGGAAGGAAAAAATAAATAAATAAATCAGTGTTTTGAGATACAGAATTGGATATTATATGGGACCGAGTTTGCTACTTAAACACAGTAACAGCCATAGGCTTTCCACATTTCCAACCACTGGCTAGAGAACTCTCCACTGAATAAATTTTAAAGAGGCATTAGGGACTAAAAGATGCTTTCTGATTACATCTCATTGTCCAGATGACTCAAAGAACTCATTAAAAACACTGTATTCTTTCTACAGATTGTGTTTCTGTGCCTATGCCATGTTTATGATTGGAGGAAACAATATCAAAGTATATGCTTCAAAAAACTTTAACTTAGTCAAAACATTTTTCTTCTAGTCACCCCAAATGAATATTTAATGAAAAATTAAATTTTAAAAATGAATATTTTTAAAAATTTGAAACACCCAGGGGGATACAGTAGGAAATATATGATCCCCTAGAGCAAGGAATGAAATTCTATAAACAAAGTAGAATTGTCAGGATTGGCTTATCGAGTTTCTCATGTTTGTGTGTCTAAACATATCTGCAGTTCCCAGACAAGGAACCTCTATCAAAGGACATGTTAAGTCTATAAGCTAAATAATTCAAGCAGATTTTTATTTTAAATATATTCTTCACTTTTACAAATAATTTCAGTTTATGTTTTTCAAAACTATAAGTATTTTCTTGTGAAGGTGATGCTCTGAAAGGGCAGAGGACATTTATTTAAATGCTGCTTGTTGCCATTGCATTGGCAAATGTTCAGCTTTTAGACTGGGCATGGAAGAAATATGATAAAAAAGTGCATTGCTCAGGAACCTGAATCACAACTCATATCTTTTCTGCGTGCAGTTATTCTCTTCTACAATGTACAAAATCTTAAGTGACCTGTCATATAAATATTTCTAAAGATCAGTCAATACCTGCAGCATCGCCATCCATCATTGCTGAACAAGTTCTATTTTACACAGTAATCACATAAATCGAGTTACAAGAAATTACAATTCTTTAAGAAACACCTCTTGGTCCTTGGCAAGGTCATTACTGTGCTGTGAGTCTGTTCCCCAAGATGATGTAGGTCAAAGCATAAAGACTGGTGTAGCCAAGAAACAAAGAACATGGAGTAACAGATTGTAGAGTAAGTAATCTTACTTAAACAAAACCCTCAAAATATAGCTTTAGAGTATAAGCGAACATTTGATGAGTTCTTATGAAGCCTATTACATTAGGCATTGCATTGTTTTTCACACAAAAAGGACAAATTCTAGCCAGAAGTCAAATATAGGATTTAATCATTATTTGTAGTACAATGGAATGGAAAGTGAATCAAAAGTAACTTATAGACATTGCCATTATAGGTAGAATATTCTCAATAATATTTAAACCATATATTTAAATATAATTTAAATGTATATAATATAAATAAATATAATTTAAATATATGATTTTAATGTAATTTAAATCATAACTCCCAGACAGACACACATTTAGAAAAGCAAAGTTGATCAACCAAATGAAGCAAAAATAGCAAGTTATCTAACTGGCGAAATTCTGCATTTTTTTATAATGTTGTATAACTCAAACATAATTTTAGTATAATTTTGCTGTTGTTATTGTTGCTTGTTGGATTTGTTGGTTTGTTCATTTCTTTTTTGCATTGACTCACCCTAGATATTTAAAGTGTTTCAACATCTTGTCCAACTTGTGCTCTATGAAATAATTTCAAAAAGGTACAAATACCTGGGAACTTCTAACATTGAAAATTGTGACTACATTCAAGAATTTTGCGATAATGCCCCAATAGCGAGGGCATAGCATCAAGTTAGATTATCCCCCAAAACACACTGTACTTTATTACGTGATAAGAAAAGAAAAGAATAGGTACTATTAAAATATTTATGGCAATGCAAAGTACTTAAGGGACATGAACATTTACTTATGTAAAAGATGATTGGTGAGGATTATATGCAAAGCACAGTGTGTACCTATCTCTGCCTTTCCTTTCTGCAATTTTGTAAACTACAAAATAAGTCATCACTTCTCACTTCTGGACTATGCTCTTAGTCCAAATAAAATTTTGATTCATACCAAAAATTCATATGAGAGAGAATTTCTGACCTCCTACAGTAGTTTCTAATTGGGAAAATTACTGTAAGGGAACACTCAGAGGAAATAAAACATTTGGGACTAAGAAAGCCCACATATATAATTTTATGAAGAAGATGCAAATTAAAGATAGTATTGATTTAAGTTCTTTTTTTTCTTTTGCATCTATGGCTATTGCATTTCATTTTTTGAGCATTCACTATGTGAATGGGCACTCCATGCTAGGTGGGGACAATGGTGGTACCAAAGTTAATCACGTAGAGACTGGTGCTGAAGAAATGAGTCATCTAATAGGATAGATAAGATGAAGAGAAAAGTACTATAACAAAAAAACATTTTTGTGCTATATGATAGATTAAGTAGATTATTTATCATATAGTGTATGCGGAGGGCAAAGAGGCAGGCATGGCTTCTAGGTGGGGACAGCATAAAACATTGTGGGAATGACATGTATGCTGGATCTTGAAAGTTAAGTGGGATTTGCTTTAAGAAAAGGGTGTATGTTGGAGGCACAACAGGGGCAAAGGGAATTGCAGTAGACTGGGAAAAAGTATTCTAAATAAAGAAAATATGAGTAAAAGCTCCATGCTACCTGTAAGAATGTCCATAATGAAAATTATTACTTGAAAATGACTTTAAGTTCTTGGGAAATACAGCTCAATACTTCTTTTAATGTACTATGCAGAAATCCCAAACACAGCACAAAAAATAGAAATAAAATGTCTTCTTGTTACTGATGATGAAAATAAGAAAAATATACATGGTTTTCTCTCTTATTTTGGAAATACATAAAATGAAATGGATAGGCTAACACAAATGATTTATTATTTGTTTTATAATTGAGCTATAATTTATTTACAATAAAAAACCACAAATACATTTTTGAATACTCATTAATTTCCATGAGTTCATGGAAGCTGGCTTTGTAAAGTTTCCCTTATCAGAGAATTCATTTAAATACAGTTCTGTATATAATGAGGTTTTCTTCCCTTTGCTTCCCCTGAATATTTAGCAGTATAGAAACTTGACAGGCTAGGCAATTAGAATATAATTTATAATACAAGAATCATGCAGATGAACTACTTCCTGCCCATAATTTAAAATGCAAGTCAAATCAAAGATTTCTTATGCTAGACCAGAAGAAAAATTTCCGATGAACTGAATATTATAATATATTAATAGTTTTACTTATATCTTCAAGTGATCATGCTGAAAATAGCATCTAGTGCAATTCATTTTCCCTAAACAAAATACAAAATTGTATATATCAGTCAGCTTAATCCTCATGGACAACATTTAATTCCTGTAGATAGATGCTAACATGTTCAGGTTTCCACAGTGCCTTTTATTTTGTATTTTTATTTAGTTTTTTTGAGATGGAGTCTTGCTCTCTCACCCAGACTGGAACGCAGTGGCACGATCTTAGCTTACTGCAACCTCTGCCTCCTGGGTTCAAGCAATTCTCATGCCTCAGCCTCCTGAGTAGCTGGAATTACAGGTGCCTGCCACCATGCCTGGCTAATTTTTGAATTTTTAATACAGATGGGGTTTCGCCATGTTGCCCAGGCTGGTCTCAAGCTCCTGAACTCAGGTGATCAGTCTGCCTTGCCCTCCCAAAGTGTTGGGATTGCAAGCGTTAGCCATCACGTCCAGTCGAGTGCCTCTTTTTTTTTTTTTTTTTTTTTTAAATGGAGTCTTGTTGTTTCGCCAGGCTAGAGTCTGGAGCCCAGTGAGCAATATCAGCTCATTGCAACCACTGCCTCCTGGGTTCAGGGGATTCTCCTGCCTCAGCCTCCTGAGTAGGTGGGACTACAGGCACATGCCACCACAACCAGCTAATTTCTGTATTTTTAGTAGAAAAGGGGTTTCACCATGCTAGGATGGTCCCAATCTCTTGACCTCATGTTCCACCTGCCTTGGCCTCCCAAAGTGCTGGGATTACAGGTGTGAGCCACCGCACCTGGCCTTAATATACTGCTATCATTTCACTTATTAAATGATTTTCCAATAGGCCCTGGGATCTGCTGTCCGTTATAAGGTATAATATCCCTGTTTCAATAGAAGTGTTACTCGATAGTATTTAAAATGTTGGTAAATGGATATCTCTTTTAAGTGATAGTAAATAAATCTGGTATTACAAATGGCAAAAATCATTAAGACCTTGTTGCTTCCTCTATTGTCATTCGGTTAATTTATTTTTTAGGTATTTTATTTTCATGTGTACTGTGTATTGCAGAGGCTGCTAGGTGTCCTCTGATAACCATACTCCTTCCATGAAAGTAAAACACCTGAGTTTTGCCTGAGTACATATATCCATCTGAAGTGAAACTATTTTGTCAGGCTATTTTGTGTTGTATGTGATTAGGTTAAAAAAAAAAAAAAAAAAAGCAATTAGGAATGTCCTGTGTGTCAGATTCTGGGACCATTCCTTAAACCATACTAGTGCTCCAACCCCTGTAGCTGTTTAAATTGTCTTTGCCTCTATCCTGCAGAATGGACACTGAGTGCAATGGCTGAAGTTACATTTACTAAGTTGGAATATAAGAACAAGGGTTAGACCTAGGACGGCCAAGTGGATGGCTGGAAGGTACATGGAGCCCTCAGCACTTTACGGAGCAGAGCTACACTTGCCTCTTAACATTAGAGAAGTATAAATCTCTATCATTTGAAAGTTCTAACTTAAATAAACATGTAAAACTAATCTTACAAAATATAACTTGTTAAAACGTATCTTGTTAAATGTTCCAAGGACTCACCTCTTCCAGAAAGTCTTCCAAAACTAAGAAATACTATGTATGCATCCCTATGAACATTTTATTTCCCAACTGTGGCCATATTGATTCTCCAAAGGATTTTGAAGGGCAAGATAAATACTTAAAACATATGTCAAATGAAAGGGACATTGCAAGCTTGTCCACAGCCAATAATAATGCAATTAAAGAGCTCATGATAGAATTGGGTGTTCTTATGTGCTTATTATTTTTATCTCTAGATGTTACCAATATCCTTTATTTTTAATTTCAGTCTAGTTAAAACAGGAAATGATTAATTACTATTTTTATATGCTACACATAACGCTTATCAGAGAAAGGATGTTATTATAGTCTCAGACATATGACAGTTCTTGTAAATTATCTTTATCTTAAAAAGAACCTAGACAAACTCAAATGTCATTATCATAATTATTAAGCCAGATTAATATCTTTTCATAGTATTGAATAATGAATTGTATTCAGCTCAGCAGGCCATTGTACTAGGTAGTACAGCATGAGTATACAAATTATCTGCAATTCCAACTCTTGGGAAGGCTAGAATCTTTAGTAAAGGTAAAACAAAACTAATTACAACACAAACCAGAGTATAATACTTAGTACAAAGTACAACAGAGATTTGGAAAAGAGAAAGGCCACAATCAATGAGTGGAATTAAGAAACGCTTCAAGAAGTAGGTGGCAGTACCACACTGGTGCAATCTGGAGTCAGTTTAGAGTATGTGGCCTTCTCATCTGACTCCAACTGTGGCCCTACCAGAACCAAGGAAGACACAAAAAGAGTATATAGAGAGATTACAATCTACCTAGTAAGCCTGAGGCTTAGAGATCCAATTGCTCCAAACCCATCAGGGCAACTTCTTCAGGGAGAGTGTTGCAGGTTTACATGACAGGTTTTGCTGAGAAAGATTTCTGATTCCGAGTGGATCCTTCTACCTCCTCTTACTAAACCATGGCTTCAAATAGCCAATAGTTTTGCTCTCTTAATTTCAACAACCTTTGATAATAACTCATCTTACCTGTATTAATTCTGAATCTGCTTGTCTATAGTAATCTGTTTTTTAACGGGATTTTTGCCCAGTTTTCACATTAGTTCAACCTCCTCTCAGCATTTGCTTAACTCACATGCTTGCTACTGGACCCCGGAATGTAGCCTGTTAAACAACCATATGATAGATACACATTTAACTTTTTCAAAGCCCAGAAAATTCTTAACCATTTTTGCTGCCTTAAAGACAGAATTATTACTTGTGAGACCTCATTTTTGCTTACTAAGCTTAAGGTATGTGGGGCAGGGTATGGGTGAGATATTTTGAACTGTTGTCTTCACCTTTTTTTTCAGTAATTTACCTCTCAATTTGGACCTTAGCCAGAATAAGTGAATGCAGCTTCCTTCACTCAGTTTTAGTCTATGAAATTTAGGAATAAGATAATCTACCAATGGCAAATCTAAAATTGTAACTTTTTATATTTTATTCTCTTTCCAGGGGATGGGGAAAAGTTAATGGCATTAAAATGCATTAGGTTGATCAGCCATTATGCTAATGCACAACCTGCATAGTTCTGGGTCAGTAACACTACAGCCCCAACTTTCTTGATTGAAAGGGACACAGTGACCTTAGCAAATTGGTTTGACAGGCTTGCTTCTTATCTCACAATGATAAAGTAAGTCTCATCAAAGAGCTAGATCATATTGAATTGGGGTATAAAAAAGTTGTCATTCTATCCTGCTTTAAAATATCCAACAATGTGCTTCTAATACCTTTTAAAAAAGGAAATGTTTGATCTCATTAACTTTTTAAAACAGTGCAGTGCCTAAAAACAACCAGTATTACCTACTCTTATAGAATAGGCTTAAATGTTAGCTTTCATAAAATGTAAACACAGAATGTTTACAGGTTAGCACGGCTCAGGAAAAAATATATTTAAAAAAACCCCTACATCTTTTAAAGATTTGATTATATTTCCAAAACATCTACTTATTTCAGCAGGTTTATTATTACTAATGCACATGATTTCAGGGGAGTAGAAAGAAGCTGAATTTAAATAACTACTTGTGGCAACACAGCACCAATTATACACTCCATGGCTATTTATGTCCTCTGGTGATCAACTAGCAGTGGGAAGTAAAATTGACAACATACTGGTACAATCACAATTATGGGTCAAACTTCAATAAGCCTGTTTAAATGGTTCCATTAGGTCCTACTTGATATACTGATTTACATATATTTTGACTACTTTCAGACATGTTATCTACTTTAAAATGCTGTGATATAATCATTTCCCATAAAGATGCATTAGTCCAGAACACTGAAAAATAAAATAGCATGCCATGCACACAAATTTCTGTAGAATTTGAATTGCATTAGAATATATCTCCAGCCATACTTTAGCAGATTACAAAATCATCTGGATTCCACAGCAGGGCTATTTAATAGAGAATTTGAATATTTTTAGAATTGTTTAAAGGAGCTTTTTCTAGAAACATAAACATATTTTTAAAGTAAACAAAAACTGTGTTCATAAGACATGATATGACTTCCTATATTGATCCATGCCTAACATGTTACTATCTTTAATGTCAGTTTGACCTATATATAGCTTTTCTGGGTGATTTTTCTCTCCAGTAGAACTGCAACCCTTCTGTAATGCTATCTAAAGATTGCTATTTTTGAGACATTTTCATGTGACAAAACGACTTTGTTTAAATTATTTCCTTTCAAACTTGGTGTCACAATATATAGAAATAAGCATATGCAGTGCATACTAAAGTATAAGGCACCATGATAAAGTGTACATCAGAAAACTCATCAAAATAACTTAACTCCTAGACCTTACTGGTCTTGGAAGCCACCTGATGCTGCCTCTGTACTCCATCTTCCACCTTCCCCACCAGAAGAAACAGTTATGCTAAGCTTTGCTTTGCTTATTATTTTATTGCTTTAAAATATAGTTTTTACTCCATATGCATATTTTCCTAAATAATATATTGTTCAGTTCGTCCTATCTTTAAACTTCCTAAAAACATTATTCTATTTGTCACCAAATGACACTTTCATTTATTTACAGCTTTACTATTTTATAAGGTTTATTCAGTTCAATATAATTAGCTGTAGTTCAGCAATTTTTACTGCTTATTTAAAATTCTATTATGTAAATATTTTGTGATTTATTTATCAATTACATACTTAAAATATATGCAGTTTAACACTACTGTGGATTATGCTCCTATGAACACTTTCAATGTCTCCTGATAGAAATGTGCAAGAGTTTCAAAAGTGGTGGTACCAGTTTCCACTTCCATGAGCAATATATGAGTGTGCATCATTTCACATCTTCAGCAACACTTGGCCTTGTTAAAATTCTTAATTTTTGCAAATCGAGCAGGTGTCATGGAATCCTGTTATGACCTTAATTTGCATCCTCTTATTACTGATAATATCGAGCATCATTTTATAGGTTTCTGGTGTCTGTGTTTTTCTGTGAAAAGAAAACGCCTGTTTATGTCCTTTGTCACTTTTCTATTTGGTTATTTGTTTTTTTCTTATGTATTTTCAAGAATTCTTTAAGAAATTGCATATTATTTCTTCACATATCTGTTTACCCCCATTAAACTTCAAGTTCCTTGAGGGTAAAGACATTACTTTCTTTGTTGTCATATCCCCCATGATCAGTATCATAATTCAATTATACAGCTCTCTATTTTGCAGATATTAGCATGTTCCTTTTGCCAAAAAATCTTCTTAAATCATTAAGAAAAGAAGGAAAATATTTATCATTGCTTTACAGGATACTTAAGGGATAATAGAGTAGGGAAGTGTGTGGGAAGAGAACAGAAACTTTAGGGGAGATATATATATATGGTATAGATCTATCTATATATCTCATATATATATATATATATATGAATTCTGTATACATATATTACTATGGTCTGAATGTTTGTGTCCACTCAAAATTCATATGTTGAAATTCTAAACCCCCAAGGCATTAGTGTCATCTAAGGTGATGGTATTCAGAGGTGGAGGCTTTGGAGGTGGACCCCTTATGAATGAGATTACAGATGACCCTGACTTAAGATGACTCTACTTACAATTTTTTTGAGTTTACAATGGTGTAAAAGCAATACATATTCAGTAGGAACCATACCTCAAGTATTTATACAACCATTCTGTTTTTCACTTTCAGAACAGTATTCAATAAATTAAATATGATCATCAACACTTGATTATAAAATAAGGTTTGTGTTAGATAACTTTGACCAACCGTAGGCTAATGGAAGTGTTCCGAGCATATTTATGGCACGCTAGGCCAAGGTAGGTTGTTGGGTAGGTTAGATGTATTAAATGCTTTTTAAGGTTATGATATTTTCAACTTATGATGGATTTATAGGAATGTAACCCCATGGTAAGTCGAGGAGCATCTGTAGGGTCCTTATAAAAGAAAGCCCAGATTGCTGCTTTGTGTTTGAGGACACAGCCAGAAGGTACCATCTGTGAACTACAAAATGGGCCCTTGCCAGACAATGAATATGCTGGTGTCTTATCTTGGGCTTCCTAGCCTCCAGAACTGTGAGCGACAAATCTTTGTTGTTTATAAGCTGCCCAGTTTATGGTATTTAAAAGATAAGAGCCCAGATAGACTAAGGCATATATACATATATGTACATGTGAGTATGCATGTACATACATGTATGTACTACACACACGCAATATGGAAGACAGTGGTTCAGTAGAAAGATTATATGAAGTTTTGGTGTGGTACTCAAAAGTTTGTCTAAAAGTGACTTCAAGAAATTCACCGACCTTAAGACTTTCTTTCTAAATAACATATTAAGTTATGGTTTTATGGTACCACAGAGAACATATACTTGTGTGTGTATGTTTCACTTCTTACTAGTTTCTCATTTACTAGTTACTAATTCTCAAGAATGAGTAGTGATGGGAATTGAAGTGTTCCAAGATCCAGAGAAATAAATTACTTTCTTTTGATTGATGGCCATGAAATAGCATGGTCAGACAAATACTGATGTCTAGAATCAGCTTATACAAGACACAAAGAAAACGTTTTTTCATTTCAAAACAAGGAACTATAACCATCAGTTTGCATGGTACATTCAATGAAAAGTTTGATTAGATATAAATTAAATGGTTAAAGATTTAAATTAAAAATGTCATTGTTGCATAAAATCTCAACATTCTAGATATCTTATTAAAACATAACAAACCGTAATTGCTAGATTGTAATTATTTACATTAATTACCAAATTGCACTAATCACATAAATAGGTAGTAGCACTTTAAAACTTCCCAAAATTGCTTCTAAAATTTTAAATACAGGAAATGTGAATTAAGATTGAAATAAAAATGAAGAAATTTTGGAGAGTTTTCAAAATTCATTTTTAAAAATTAGCATTTATACCACTAACACCAACACATATTTTGCTAAGATTTAATACTATCCCTGTGCCTTTAAAACTTAGATATGACTGTTTCCTGTGATTCTCTGTACAGAACTTGCTCTGTTATGTACCATGAATGTAGGCTAGTATCTTCATCAGCCTAGGTAAACCTTTTAATCCATAGAGTTCTACTAAAAAAAATTACCTTTGGATTATGCATGATGACTACCAACTACAATATGTTATCACTACAAGAAGAAGAAAAACTTTTCTATAATGCTAGAAAACCTTTCTATATGATATTATAATTCCTATAATTGTACATATGCACTATTTTTGTAGGAACAACACATTAGTTCCTTGTGCATAGTAGGCAACCAATAATGACCTGTCACAAAATTAATTAATACAGTTAAATTTTAGGGAATATGGACTTACCCAGTAGGACAGTTTTCTTGCTCCTCAAGGTATCTTCAACTTAGTGAACCCCAACGCTTGGTACCTAATACGTGTTCATGTTTCTTGAATGTGACTCAGAATCTAATTGTGGTAAATCTATCTGGTCAAAATTTTCTGCTTAATTTTGAGGATTTGGGTGCGATTGAATGCTCTTATATTAGAAGAATGGGTGGCAGGTTTTCTCACCTATGTCTCAGCAGTGTGAAAGCATGGTAGTAGTTCTTCAGTCACTGGATCTTCAGCAGTCACTAATCATTCACTAAATCCCACTTTTTGGTTTGAAAGTATGACCTCTGGGGGAAGTACTTTCTGCGGTGATTCCCTAAACCTCGTTATAACTTCAGCAATGAGATGACGGGTTTACTTACTTTAGCAGGAATTTTGTACCAGGTGCTGACGACTAATGCTGACAAGGGAGAGACATATTTTTTCTTGAGCTATCCATACGTGTTTTATGTAAATAATTCTTTCATCCAATCACTCCCAATCCTTTTGTGGACATTAGCACTTTTGTAATCTCCTAGGGAGTGCTTAAGGTACTCACTAGAGCCACACAGGTATGCCATAAATATCACTCTGCACCTTAGACTTTATGTGATATGATGCTGCTGCTTAACTCGCAGTCTGCATTTTGAGTGCCTTGACTATGAGCCATGTACACCTTTGGTATTTTGGTGACAGTCTATGCATTCCTTCTCTTAATAGGGTTCTGAAGTCCATATAGTAAAATACGTAAGATTACAAAACCAAAACAAAACAAAAACAAAAACAGTAATACTGAAGTTCAGTTATAAATTTATCAAGAACTAAAATTGTGATATGTTTCTTTATCAACAAATTATACAATAAGTTCTCAGATTTGGTCTAATAACTACTTGGATCATAAAACAGTGATGAGTTTAAATGAAATTTCAAGATATTTGCCACTACTACAATACAATATGATATGACAGTATAGTTGTATAGTGATTACCAATGTGTTTGTTGCCTAGATTCATAACTGAAAGAAATGCTAAATATCAAGGAAATTTTGGGGAAAATTGTTGTAATTTCATTTCCATCCAAATTACCGATACTGATTTTTGTTGGTAATATGGTTGGCCAGATTGCTGTTCAGTCCAGGGTTGCTGTGAAACAGAGTCATTCTGGCCTGCCCTCCAGGGATCAGACTTCCAGGCCACTCTGCGAAAGCCTAGGCTTTGAGCCTCATTTAATGAGGACTCTTCTTTTTTTGGAGTGGGGCAATGGTGACTTGCCCCATTCTCCATTTTCTTTTTGCTGCATCTGGCTGGCCCACCTATCAGGGTAGGTGTTAGATTAACATTTCCAAAATGTTTTCAGAAATTTTCTCTATTTATGCTAGAATTATCATAGCGGGCCCACAATAGAAATGTAAGTATTTTTCACTAATTCCTTCAAGTTTTCAGGAAACACATATTTCTAACTTTAAAACTCAGATACTGTTTCTATGTACCTTTGGGATGGGGCATGAAGCCCAGTGTTTTCTTTAACTGAACGAAATACCACTAATTCAAGGGTAACACTGCTTTTGATAGGATGTGAGTGAGTGAATGAATAATAGTAACTTAAATGAAAGCATTTTAATCTCTATGGAAATCACTGTAAATGCAATATGAGAAAATAACTTTATAATACACGTCTGTGTCAGCAAGTCAGAGGATCCATCAGGAACAGAGGGAGATCTTTGTAATGAACATAGGATTTCTGTGAAAGTTAATCATTTAGAGCATATTATGATGACTATTTTATTTTAGTTGGAAGTTGTGGCTTAATATTTATAACTCCAACAACTGCGTGAATGTGTACGTTTCAAAAGAAATTCATTAATCAAAAAATATATTTCCTATTAAATTTATTAATTTTACATTTGTATATTGTTATATATTGCATATGTCATATTAATACATTGTATATAATTTATGCAAATATCTAGTTCATACATATATCAAATTAAGAGTATTCACTTATAGTTATAATAACAGACTGATCTACAGATATACAAGCCATTCGTTTTATGTATGAATTATTTCCTATATATGCTACATGTTTTAGATGATAAGATGTGATGTATTAGTTACACAAATATAAACTAGTCTGAATGGGAACATAGTATTATTTTGGCCCATGTTTAACATACAGAATCTTAATACATACACAAAAAAGACTAAATTTATTTCTGGCAGAGTGGTAATTCTAATTGTGATGCTTGTTAACATTTACCGGTAATTGTCTATTTATCCTAAAGATTTAACATTCTATACTCTGAAATGATCGGAGAAAATTGGACAGGTTCCTTGGAGAAACTCATTGAATACGAGCTTATTTTCTCAAAAGTCTAGACAATATAATGTAGTTTAACTAGTATGCTAGAAGCCCAAACTAAGTCATAATTGATGTGTTGATTTTTCCATGTATATTAATTTCATTTAAATAAATAAGATTAAAAAAATTTTTTTCAAATAAAAATAAATGAACCAAAAAGACAATTCGGGAAAGGATGTATTTTAAAACCCTAGAAAAGTGTAACAAAATGGGACACAGAATTAGTAAATAAACATGAAAGAAGTTAAGTAGCCTGTGAGGGGCCACAAAAGAGCTTTTGTATAGTGTTAATGCTTTGGTTACTGTTGTGGTTACAAGAATATATTCACTTTGCAAAATGCATAGAGTTGTACACTTATACATTTTGCATTTTTCTTTCTATGTATCGCACATCAATTAAAATTTTACTTAAAGAAAAAAAATTAAACAAAAAGAATGGAGGTAACTTTTTTCCAAATCAAGAGCACATTCGTCCTGAAGCAGAGGGATGGAAAACAAAACAAAACAAATCTGGAGCACATTTTATCTTATATCACCAAATGTTGTTTTAATATTTAAATAATATAATCTTTTACAAACATTTAAATGATAAAATATACTTTTAATGCTGCTATAAAAATAAAGCCATTGTTACTACTTTCTTGGCCTTTTTACTTCACGTCTTTTATATGGGTTTTCTCATAATGAATAACTTTTTTTTTGAGACAGGGTCTCACACTGTTGCCCAGGCTGGAGTACAGTGGTGCAATCTCAGCTCACTGCAGCCTAGACCTCCCTGCCTCAGCCCTCCAAGTAGCTGGGACTACAGGAACCTGCCACCATGCCCAACTAATTTTTTTTTTTTTTTTGTATAGATGGGGTTTCACTATGTTACCTAGGCAGGTTTCAAACTCCTGGGCTCAAGCAATCTGCCTGCCTGGACCTCCCGAAGTGCTAGGGTTACAGGCATGAGTCACCATACCAGGCTGTACATAACTAATTTTGAATTTGGTTTTTACTTGTTATGTAGAATCTTTGGATATCTTCCATGTTATTTGAAAAAAGCCTGAGCTGAAGTGAAGTCTAGGCAGTGGGATGAGATGTAATTTCAGTATTTCCTTACCTTGCCCTTTTAAGAGTATCAGGGATAGTGATGATGATGTGTCCAAATACTAACTAGTCTTCCCACATGAATCATTATCTGCTCTGGAAGGAGAGGGATTGGGGAGACCACACATGTTCACTGCATTTGGACCTCCCGTCTAGGTAGGGAGACAGATGGAGACGAACAGGACAAAACCTCAGAGATCTCACCCAACATCAGGACACAATTGATCCTGATATAAAGAGGGCACATAAAGCCTGAGGTTCTATGAGCCTCAGCTTTCCTGCAAAGAGTTGATGGCGTTTTATTTCATTCTATTTCCTAGAGTTTCCCTCCATCTCTCTGTGTCTGTCTCTATGTCTGTCTGTCTTTCTCCCCCCCTCTCAACTTCTTTTTTATTCTATCCCATCTCACTTTCTTCATTTTTCGTGTTATTCAGTTTTTTAAATTCTTCTTCTATCCTGAGCTTTGATTATTAGCTCAGTTTCTGATATTGAGAGCTAAATTGTTTCTTGTTCTAATAGTAAGGATATATTGTTTTTTAAAAAAAAAATCTTTACTTAGAGAATATTATTTTTTTTCTAGTAAGAGCAGCAGATCTATTTGGCAAGAAAGCCAAACCTGTTGAAATTTAATATACAGAATGCAGATGCCAGGCATTGGGGGGAGCCAGGCAGGATGGCGAGAGTGCCCCTGCACTGTGTTTTTCACATTGGTTTCCAGTAGCTTAGCATATTGATTTTACAATTTATTGCTTTCAAAGCCACTTGCAGCCTTGATCCTTCTTATAGTTCCAATTTGCTTATGTCAGTCAAGAACACTGAAATTGTTCCGTGGCAGCATGTTTCCTTTGTAGCTCTGATTTTTTAATAGTTCAATTCATTTAAATTGCGATTGAAAGCTCACATTGATTTTCCTTTTTAACGTCTAGTATTCCTCAAGTTCTAGTCCCATATATTTTGGGCTTATCATACATATGTTTAAAAAGACAGCTTTGGTAGGTAGTAGTATTTTACAAATTCCCCTTGCATTGTCTCAATTACTGTAACTCACTCAGATTAAGTCCAACGCTATTCAAACTAGGAAGAAAAAAAAAGACAATAAACAAGTCAACCAGACAGAAAAAAAGGCCTATAATTTCTCATTTTTCAGCATGCAAATTTTAATGCATCTCCTTTGTTTTCATCTTGATGATCTACCTGGGTCTGGAGTCCATGAATTTGCATATTGGTTTTGTGATTAAAACTTTCAGGAAAGTAAATCTCTGGTCCACTTCCCCTGTGCCCTTGGTGGCTGGCTAACTAACCCCTATCTTAATTTTCTTTTTTTTTTTTTTTTTATTATACTTTAAGTTCTAGGGTACATGTGCATAACGTGCAGGTTTGTTACATATGTATACTTGTGCCATGTTGGTGTGCTGCACCCATCAACTCGTCAGCACCCATCAACTCGTCATTTACATCAGGTATAACTCCCAATGCAATCCCTCCCCACTCCCCACTCCCCGTGATAGGCCCCAGTGTGTGATGTTCCCCTTTCCGAGTCCAAATGATCTCATTGTTCAGTTCCCACCTATGAGTGAGAACATGCGGTGTTTGGTTTTCTGTTCTTGTGATAGTTTGCTGAGAATGATGGTTTCCAGCTGCATCCATGTCCCTACAAAGGACACAAACTCATCCTTTTTTATGGCTGCATAGTATTCCATGGTGTATATGTGCCACATTTTCTTAATCCAGTCTGTCATTAAACTAGTTCAACCATTATGGAAAACAGTATGGCGATTCCTCAAGGATCTAGAACTAGAAGTACCATATGACCCAGCCATCCCATTACTGGGTATATACCCAAAGGATTATAAATCATGCTGCTATAAAGACACATGCACACGTATGTTTATTGCAGCACTGTTCACAATAGCAAAGACTTGGAATCAATCTATCTTAATTTTCAATCAATCTTCCTTACCTTACCTTTTCACCCTCACAGGAATTTGGTAGCTCCAAGTCCTGAGTTTTTCTAAGGTTCGGCAGCATGAATCACCTTACATCCTCTTGGCTCCCATCCCCTGAAGGTTCAGGTTTCATTGTTTTTAGTTCTGCAAAGTCAGCTACCATTCCTAGGCTGCCTCTTCAGTTTTCAAAATTTCTATATTTCTCGTACATAATTTTCCATCCCATTCTCTTGACCTCCCTAGTTTTATGTTTTCATTTATTTTATCACAACTCTCTGGCTCTTCAAGATAAAACAGAGCTAAACATATATCTTCAATATCTTCACTTACACCAAAAATCTCTAGCATTATTTTGCATAAGGGTTGTTCCCACCAAAGATTATATATATATAGCAATCAAATATATTAGCTACAGTTTTCACCATCAAATAACGTATATTTAAAAGTCAGCTTGTCACAAATGTTAAGGTTATATATACATCAAAAACACAATAACTCTTGGGTGAGTGAATTCTAAACAGTTCAGCCCTGTTCATCCATTTATTTATGCATTTAAAATATTTATCAAACACTTTCTGTATTCCAGGTGTTAGTAATACTGCAGTAAACACCACCACAAGGTGCCTTCTCCCATGAGCTTACTTTCTTGAGAAGATAGACGGAAAAGACAGAAACAAAAAAGATGTTATATGTGCAGTTTATCTAGGAAGAATAATAAATAAGACCCATTAGGAAGGGTCTGAAAGTTAACATTTTAGAAAGAATAGCTAGAGTAGGCTTTTATGATGAGGTGGCAATTGTTCTGAATTTTAAAAATATTTTTAGCCAGTATGACTTAAAAAGCATCCTCTATTGTCATCTACATATATAGTACATGGTTTTGTCCACAGGGAGTTCAGTAGAGTCAAGTCATCTGTGAAGCACCTTGAGGTCACCTTTTGGTCTGAGCAAATCAGGGACTAAACTTTTATCTTCTTTGTGAAAAACCAGGCATATGTCATTACCAGGTACCTGTAGAGTAGGAATTGTATTTCCATTCCAAACTTTGATATGTTACCATGGAAACAACTCCTTCTTGGCACTATATGAGGGGACAACTGAGACATTCTTACTCCAGGATAATTAACTCTGGGCATTTTAGATTTGTCATCTAGGTGAGAGTTTTACAGGTTGTCAAAATAATGTCCAGAATGCAAACTCAGTAATTACACCATTAATAACATACTAAACTCACTCGTTATTGTAACAACATATTAATAGCTGCAAATATTACATTAAATGAGGCTGGGTGCAGTCACTCATACCTATAATCTCAGCACATTGGAAGGCTAAGGCTGGAGGATCACTTGAGTCCAGGAGTTGGAGACTAGCCTGGACAAAATAGTAAGACACCGTCTCAACTAAAAATAAAAATAAAAAAAATTAGCTGGAAGTGATGGCGCCTGCCCATAGTCTCAGCTACTCAGGAGGCTGAGGGAGGAGGATCACTTGAGCCCAGGAGTTCAAGGTTGTAGTGAGTAGTTAGCTGTGGTGGTTCCACTGCACTCATGCCTGGGCAACAAAGCAAGACCCTGTCTCTTAAAAAAAATTACGTTAAATTAAAGATTATTTCCTACTTCAGTTAAAACTAAAAATATTAACAAAAAAGTTTTTTTTTTATGTTGAATAAAATGCAAACATTTTACTTTTAATTGTTTGATGAATAATCTCTCAATTTAGGTTTTTCTTCAATACAAAGGTAATTCTTTGTGTGTATGTGTGTGTGTGTGTGTAATGTATATAAGCCTGAATCTTAAAATAGGAGTGTATGTGTGTTTGTATATTTTATTAGAAAGAAAAAAGCCTCTAAAGTATAAAACTATCATTTTGGTAGCTTTTCGCTTAGTATTAAAACCTTGACACGTTTCTGTAGTAAAATGAGGGGCCACAGATGTAGCAGATTTCATCTCTTAGTTGGAGGTTCTATATTATATTGTATTATATAAAAATATTTGTATTATATAAAAATAAATCAGAGGCCAGGAACAGGGGCTCATGTCTGTGAACCCCAGCACTTTGGGAGGTCAAGGTAAGGCGATCCCTTGAGCCAGGATTTCAGGACCATCCTGAGTAGCACAGTGGCACCCCATCTCCACAAAAAATAAAAAATTAGCTGGGAATGGTGTCCTATCTATAAATCCTTCCTAAATCTAAAAGTAAAAACTTATGATTAGTTGATCATAACTACTGGAAAGGAAAGAGATTCATGACTCCCATTAATGTGTCCTGTATCCTCATGTGTCTTGACTTCATTTCCTATCTCCAAGGCAGCACTACCTTCTCACATTTAAAGCTCACCTCTCCTGCTTTTTGTTGAGAGTTTCTCACCTGCATCTTCCAGGATCTTGCTCCTCACGAATCTCTGTCTTTTATTTATCTCCGGGTTTGTTCATTCTTTCTTTCTTTGACAAGCTTTTTTTTCTCTTCAGCAGTCACATACTCAAATTTCTACAGGCTAATACTAATTTTAAAAAGCAAAACAATCTTCTCCAGATTCTTCTTCCCACTCAGAAATTTGCTCATACCCATGCTTCTCTTTCTGGTCAAACTTCTAGAAACAATTTTCTACACTTGATATGTCTAATTCTTCATCTTAATTTACCAGTCTAACACAATCAGTCTTTCATTTTACTAGTTGACTGTAATGGCTTTCTTTAAGCTTAGCAGTATCTTTCTAATTTTCAACAACTGACTCCTTTACCCTACTAAACATCTCCAAAACATTTTCTCCTACTGTTTCTTTGTTCTACTGTTTCTACTCTTGGTTACTTTGATGCTTCTTGTTTCTGATTTTCCTCCTCTCACTTCCATGAATCATCCCAGTCACCATTGCCGTGCTCTTTATTTTCATCTTTCTCCAAATGCAGATAGTTTCAAGAATCCTTCACCAGCCTTGTTTTTCAGCTTCCGATTTCTCTAGCAGACTATCTCAGATATTTCTACTGTTTTACCTATCACTTCCATGCAAATAATTCACAGATCTATATGTCTAATTCTGACCTTTTAAATTGATGAGGGACCCAGATTCCCATTCCCGTTGCCTATTGAGCTTTTCCTCCTGGATGTCATTCTGGCATCTCAAACTTGATATGTACAAACTCTAAAACACCATTTTTCCACTTTTTGTGTGTTTACTTTTTCAATATTCCCTTTGTTGAAAGCCACATACCTTTCATGATCTGGTACAAATAACATATTATTTTTAAAGACTCTGATAGTGTCAGGAAAAAAGGCTAATTGAGGGTTTTTGAATTTCAATCTATAATTGATAAAGTATAAAGCCTTTATCTGGAAAAGCCCTATAGGACATTGATTAAGAACCTATGCTTTCATGTCAGGCTTCCCTGGGTTTGAATACCAACAATATCTTTTAGAAATTTTGTGAAGTTTCTCAAGTCCCCTCAACTTGCCAAGCCTTGGTTTTCTCACCTGCACTATGCAAATAACAATAAGGGTCATGAGTAGTCAGGGTGAATGGTAGAGTCATGAGTAATAAGTGACACAATTAATCATAAGCAACTTATCATTGTTTTCAGAACGTAGTACTAGCAACAATAATTATTATTAGAAATAAAAATTCTTAAGAGTGTTGTTTTAGCCTCTTTTTTTGCTGCTGTAACAGAATGCTGCGGACTAGGTAATTTACAAAGTACAAACACTTATTAGGCTCACAGTTACGGAAGCTGAGAGGTCCAAGAGCATGGTGCCAGCATCTGTCAAGGGTCATCTTGTGGTGGAAGGTGAGAGGAAGAAGCAAGCACATGAGAGCTCTCTTTTGCTCAGGAGCCCACTCCCAAGATAACTAACCCACTCCCATGATAACAGCGTTAATTTTTTCATGGATTAATTACCTCCTAAAGTTTCCACTTTTCAACACTGTTTCATGAGAGAATAAGTTTCCAACACATGAAATTTGGAGGACGTATTCAAACCATATCATTTCTTCTCTGGCCCCCAACATTGATGTCCTTCTCACAATGCAAAATACATTCATTCCATCCCAATAGACCTAAAATGTTAACTGGTTCCAGCACCAGTTCAAAAGTCCAAAATCCAGAGTGTCATCTAAATATATATGGGTGAGAAACAAGGAATGATTCATTCTTAGGCACGTTGCCTTCAGCTTTTGATCTGTGAAGCCAAAACAAGTTATCTACTTCCAAAATAAAATGGTATGACAAGCAGGGATAAGGGCAAAAAGAAAGAGCTAAGTGGTCCCAAGTATGTCTAAAATCCAACAGGAAAAACAACATTAAAGTTTACAGTTGGAAAATAATCTCCTTTGGCTTCATGTCCTACTTCCTGGATACAGTGGGGCTGGAGATGGGCCCCAAAGGCCTCACGCAACTCTGCCCCTATAGCTTTGCTGGGCTCAGTCTATCCAGCAGCTCTCAGGGGTTGGAGTCACATGTTGGTGACCCCATAGCTCTGTGTTCTTGCCAGTAGCCCTGTTCCTGTAGCTCCATAGAGTATTACCCTAATGAGAATTTCCTGTGATGGCTCTGCCATTGTAGCAGGTTTCTTCCTAAACGCCCATACTATCTGTGACATCCTTTGAAATCTAGGTGGAAGTAGCTATGTCCCCACAGCTCTTGAAATCTGCACGCCTGCAGAATTAGTACCACATGGACACCACCAAAATTTACAGCTTGTACCTTCTGAAGTAGTGGGTTGAACTGCATGTTGGCCCCTCTGAGTCAAAGATGAGGAAGCTAAAAAGCACTGCTCCAGAATGCAGGGAGCAGAGTTCTAAAAAGGCCCTTGACAACGAGCTCATGGACGGCACCCAGGGCTCACCCCTGAAAACCATTCCAACCTCTTAGAACTCTGGACCTGTGATAGGAGGAGTGGCCTAGAAGATCTCCAAAATGCCTTCAGTGTCTTTCTCTCATTGTCTTGATGAATAGCACCTTGATCCCTTCTATCCCTGGTAATGTCTTTAGTAAATTGTCAATAATACCTAGTATTTCCTTCTAAACCACCTTTTCACTCTTTACATGGCCAGGCCACAAATTTTCCAAACATTTCCACTTAAATTTTCTTTTAATTATAAAAATCTGCCTTTAAGTCATTATTTTCTTCTTCATCTCATTTTATGCCGTTAAAAGTAGCCATGCAACAGCCTACATGGTTTGCTGCTTAGAAATTTCTTCCACCAGGTATCCTGGTTCATCATTCTTAAGTTCCACATTCCATAAAGCCCTCAGGCAGGAACACAGTTCACCCAAGCTCTTTGCTCCTGTACAACAAGGATAGCTTTTACTTTAGTTTGCAATACCTTATCCCCCACTTCCATCTGAGACCTTCTCAGACTGGCCTTTACCAGCATTGGTATGGCATTCTACCAGCATTGTGTTCACAACCACTTAAGTAATCTCTAAGAAGATTTAGACTTTCCTTAGTCTTCTTTTCTTTTCAATACTCAACAGAATCACACTTGATGTTCCACCAATGGCAATCTAGGCTTTTTTAAACCCATTCCTCAAAATTCTTCTAGTCTTCACTTGTAACCCAGTTCCAAAGTCTCATCCACATTTTCAAGTATTCATTATAGCAATAGCCCCACTTCTTGGTACCAATGTTCTTTCTTAGTTTATTTTCTGCTGCTATAACAGAGTACCACAGACTGGGTAATTTCTAAAGAACAGAAGTTTATTATGCTCACAGTTCTGGAGGCTGAGAAGTCCAAGACTGTGGTGCTGGCATCTGGCAAGAGTCATCCCATGGTGGAAAGCAGGAGGTGGAAGTGCATGCATGAGACAGAGAAAATAAAACCTGAACTGATCCTTTTATCAGGAATCCACTCTCCAGAGAACCCTCTCCTGCAATAACAACATTAATCCATTCTGCATAGATTAATCCATTCAGTCTTCAGTGTGGTAAAAGAACAAGTTAGTACAGATGCAGAACTCATTATACATAGTCAATATTCAATTTGCTTATTTATTTGCCATGTGAAAACTGATCTCTATTGTCAAAGAATCATGGTAATCTCATCAGTTTAAACCTTAAAGTCTTTTCATGAATAAAATTCTTGATTATTGAATACAGGAGTTTCTGTTGGGGGCCAGTATCAGTATTCTTCACCCTCCTATTGCCCCCAAGAAATAATGGCTTACATATTTCCTCTATATTTGAGTATTCTGACTATCTCTCCTTTAAGAGGGGGTATTTATGCAAACCAGACAGAAAATTCATATTGAGAATTATCAGAATAAACATTTTAGAAATCTCCAGCCTCTATTTTAAAAATATTTTTTCAAAACAGAGTTTTTAAATATTTTCACCATATTTTTTATATCTCCACCTTAAAAAAACTGTTGAAAATAATAATATATATTTTGATGTTATAAGTTCATTATAAGGAATAAACATTTCTTTTTAGTTAAATACATTTCTAGATTTCTAGTTTCTTTGTAAATCTATAAGTTCATAATTCTTTCCTTTTTTTTTTAAGACATAGTCCCACTCTGTCACCCAGGCTGGAGTGCAGTGGCGTGATCTCGGCTCACTGCAGTCTCTGCCTCCTGGCTTCAAGTGATTCTTGTGCTTTAGCCACCGACAGCTGGGATTACAGGCATGCACAACCACACCAGGCTAATTGTGTGTGTGTGTCTCTCTCTCTCTCTATATATATTTATATTTAGAGATGGCGTTTTTGCCACGTTGGCCAGGCTGGTCTTGAACTCATGACCTCAAGTGATCAGCCCATCTCGGCCTGAAAAAGTGCTGGGATTACAAGCATGAGCCACCACACCAAGCCACTTCTTTCTTATCAGTTCACAAACTCACTAAAATTAAAAAGCATTTCAAAATCAAGGTGAAGAAAATACCATTTTATTTCCATGGGTAGATAGTAAACCAGAGATTTGAATGTTTGATAATGTATCTATTTTTAAAATATCAGGCCAATTTTATTATACAAGAAAGCTGAAATTTTATAAATATTTGGTGTAATTTTCACCTTAAACATAATGTCATATATATATATGACATATATGACTATATATGACTATATATATATATATAGTCAATATTTTAATCAAACATGTATACTGGTAAAATTTGTGTAAGATGAAAATGATCTTCTAAATGTTTAATTGAAATAAAAATATTACCTTTTTTTAACTCTAAGAGTATGTTCCATATTTGAAATGTAAAAAACCCAGAAATTTGTAACATATATTTATATTTGTTTCTTAAAAACAAATCCCAAGGTAGTGGAGGACACATTGTAAGCTTCTTAGTTATAAAGTTAGGAGATTTTGCTTTTCCTTTGTTTCAAGTTGATGAAACTGTAAGCATAATGCCTCACAACACATCTGCAACATTACAACTATGTATTTTAAGTTGATATTGCCTGTAGTCAAGTGTGAGTCATGAATTTCAATACATTTATTTCAATTGTTCCCTACAGCAAAGGTGCAGAAAATACTTATTTCCCTGGCTCTTATAAAATTCAAATGAATTTTATCATTTGAACCAAGGAGAACACTCTAAGATCCTAGCCTTTCTGTAAAAACACATAATCAGGGGAAAATGTTAATGGTTTACCACATTATTAAAGTAGAGAGAATCAAGCTTTCTTTCTATTTTACTTGGATATACTTACAAAATCTTCAGGATGGTTATTTTCCCAGCTTGTCTAAAAAAAGAGATAAAAGACCCCGTCTCTCTAGTCTGATAGAAAACATTATAGCTACAGGCCAGTACAAGAAATTGCTATAGAGTCAGGCAAATGAATTGCTAGTAGGGCTTTTTATTTCAACTCAGTTTTTTTCTTATAGCTATAATTACATTATTCAAAAATATTTATGCAAATCTCCACCCATTAGAGGTTTAAATTTTCTAAAAAGTTCTTCATTTTTCATACTACCGGGAAAAATCAATCTTTTTTCATGATTCATTATTTACACTGAAGGTAAGTTAATTTCCACTCTTTCCATGGGCCTTGAATAAAGAAAAGATGATGATACTAGCAGTGCTTGGTTCCAAGGAAAATACTACTTCATTTACAAGGTTTTTTGCCTAAAAATTATCAGAACTTATTGATATCAATGGTGTAGGTAGTATAACTAAGTGATAATTTATGGGTGATATAAAGTCAATTTAAATGTGTGACATAAGTGAAAATTTATGGGTGATAAAGGACAATTTTAAAGTGTCACAAATCATATGACATTACCGTATCTATTATCCTTCTAGTATACTTTAGTGCAAATGTTTTAGAACATATTTTTTATTTGGGCTACATTTAGGGGTGATCCTAAAACCTAATAGAGTAATTACAAACCAAAAAGACATTATAAAGTGTATTTCTTGTGTATGTTTGCTCCAAATTACTGTTGAATTAATATGTAATGCATGATGAATGATTAGAATAACATTATTATTATTATTATTATTATTTCATTGCTAGCATTCATATATAATGGGTAGAATCCATTCAAAGAATTTTGAAGAGAAAAACACTGGTGATGAGAAATAAATTGAGAGGGTTGTGACAATAATTTTTTTCATTTGTTTGTGACGATAATTTTTAAAAAGAAAGCAACTCTTGCCAGTTTTGAGTTCAGTTTGTGTGCCTTGTAATAATTATAGATACTCATGCTGATCTCGCCTTGCAAGCATGGAATACAAAGTCCAACAAGTGTTGCTGAACTATTCAGCTGGCTCTGTTACTTCAGTCAACTCAACTTCAGATAAATACTGTCCCAGTTTGTGTAGCATGCTCGACTGCAGACCCTTCTCCCAACCAACTGCCTTAGAGTGTAAGCAGTTTTATATAGTTCTCTTTCTCCCTCTTCTTTTTTGTTAGCCAATTAATCTTTACTGTATAAATTTACTGAATCTCAAGAAAACAAAGGAGACAATTAAAAGCAAGCACCAAAAAGACAATTAAAACTATAGCCACAATGAAGGTAGTATGATGAGTGCCCCCTTTGTAATTTTTCACAATAGATTTTGTAAATTATTCAGAATCTTTTTCTTTAGATTAATAAACATTCATTTTTAGAGCCGTTTTAGGTTTACAGCAAAGCTGAGCAGTACAAAGAGTTTCCATAAACCTCTTGTCTCCTCCCCCTTATAAACTTCCCCACAATGGACATCCAGCGCCACAGTGGTATGTTTGTTATGACTGAGGCAGCTACATTTGACACATTCTTATCATGCAAAGTCCATAGTTTACATTAGGGTTCACTTGGTGTTTTTCTCTGTCCCTTAAAATTAAACGGCAGTGCTTCATTGTTCAGAATGCCACTCTAAGCTATTCAGTGCATAGTAAGCATACACTAAGCTAGTCAACATACTATAAAATAATAGTGCACGGTAAGAGCCTTTCTAAACAAATTCAAGCTATTCCGTCACTGCTCTCTTACATATCTGTAGCTTACCATTATGCACCGATGCTAGGCCAAAGTGAGAAACACGCTGGTGTTGGGGAACAATCCAACTACTTCTAAAAAATGGTCTGTGGTGATGACTACCTAATTTACCACTCTAGTCAAGAGATGAGGCAGCCCTTCTCACTGGCATCTGGAAAGTTTAAGGGTGGTGCAAAAGCTTAGAGTCAATTGTGATGCTCAAACCCAGCAGCTCCTCTTATAGTTTAGATATTTCTTTCTTTTCCTTTTTTTTGGCTGTAATTTCCTATTACCATTTTATTAGGTTGTGTTGCCCTCTAATATGAGTCAATACAAATCTCTTTTGGAAAGAGATAGAGTATAATGGATATTTTGAAAGTAGGAGTAAGGATGAAATTCATGAGGTTATGGATAAATCAATATTTGCCACCTTCCTCCCCTCTCCCTTCCCACACACAAAGGCATATACATCATATGGTGGGAAAACAACAATTTAATACGAATAAAGGGAGGTCAAGTTTAATGTATTAATTGACTTACAGGGCTCATAATATGAAATGAATAGGGTGGCTAGTTAGTTCCACATTGTCTATTTGCTTACTGGGTTAAACACTAGGTACCTAATTAATTGACATGTATTTGAAACTGCCTTTCTAGGACAATCACTGTTATTGACTCTGGAGTTATGATACTGAACAAAGACAAGAATTTCTGTTTTCTATAGTTTATACTGTAGCAATGGCTAAGAATTGCTTACCCTGTGCCAGGCACATTGTAAGTTGGTTTATGTGTTTTAAGCCTCACAATCAGCCCATCAAATAGAGATAATAACACAGAAGAGAAAAATGAGATATTGAAAAGTTAAGTGACTTGCCTGTAGTCACACAACTAGGAAATTGTGGTAGCAGAAATTGAGCCAGGTTCATTTTTCCCTCTGCGGATGCAACCACTTACATAGCTGGGGCCTCATAGAAACTTAAAAGGGAAAACACTTATAAAGTAACTACATGCTACAACCTGATGCATTATTTTCTAATAGAAGTAGGAAGCATTTTAAAGGATCGATTATGATGATAGGTATTTGCCTTTGAAACTTCATCTTACCATAACCATTTTCTGGCAATTGTCAGTATGTGATTTGAAGAACAGGGAAGCGATTTAGTGGTAATGTTACAATATTCTATTTCTTCTGGCTTATTTTTTAAACAAATTTAACCAAATTGGTGATCTGTGTTAAGAGTAATATTCAGAATTATATTGCCATAGCATTACACACTTTGTATATGAGCACAATTAATTCTCTATTGCTTACTATAATGCTACATGACCATATGATAAGATAATTGTTAACATGAGGCAGCTTGGAAGTGAAGAGCAAAAAGGCATTCCTTCCATACATTCTATTCATAGCTCCACCATGTTGTCTGACACTGGCATCAGTTTTCACCTCTAAAACAGAGACCTACTAGCAATCTTGCTTTATACCAACAGGACTGATGTGAACATCAGATACAGAAAATGGAAATAAAAAATGCCTTGACATTTAAAAATTTACTTAAATTTTAAGTTACAAATAAAAAAAGGGATAGGGCATTTAGCCTACTACAAGGTAAGCATTTTGCAAGATTGCTATGTAGACCCTTACTTAAGGGAAGAAGAAATGAAGTGATGGAAAGTACAGTGTGCACGGTGATCACTCAACAAATGTTAGTTAACTTTATCATTCTCTTAGTATATATATACTAGAATGTATCCCTATTGTTTATGTTCAATGTTCAGAACTAAATTAAACAGTGAGAAATATAATTACCTCTTGGTTCTTAAGGGCATAATGTTTGAAAATGATCAATCTTCCTTTTTTTTCCTTTGCCTTTGTGAATACAAGACTTTTTTGAACAAAAAGGTCTGAAGGCAATTAGGATTTCTTACAGCAACATTTCACAGATAGTGAAATATAAATTGCTCAGTTTCAATATCTAAAAACAGACCCTTAATGGTTAAAAGTGAAGGCCTTAGCCAGGCGTGGTGGTGTGCACTTTATAGTTCTACCTACTTGGGAGGCTGAAGTGGGAGGACTGCTTGAGCCCAGAAGTTTGGAGGCAACATAGCAAGACTCCATCTCTTAAAAAAAAAAAAATTCAAAGCCTTGAGGTAAGAAGATGGTGAAGATGATCATGCTTCTGCTTAGCAAAGACTAGAGTGACAATATGTAGAGAAACAAATAAGCTTTATGTCTCCTGGCATCTTTCTCTGGAGAAGCTAGGTGAGGGCACTCGTGCTGAGGTAATGGGATAGTATTAGATAGAGGGTGTTAGATAAATCAGGGAAACAGGAAGGGCAGAGAGTGCTCCTGCTTCTACACCTCATTAATAATTCAGGCCTGCAATCCCAGCACTTTGGGAGGCTGAGGCAGGTGGATCACCTGAGGTCAGGAGTTTGAGACCAGGCTGGCCAACATGGTGAAACACCGTCTCTACCAGAAATGCCAAAAAAAAAAAAAAAAGAAAAAGAAAAAGAAAAAGAAAATTAGCTGGGCATGGTGGCGCGTGCCTGTAATCCCAGCTACATGGGAGGCTGAGGCAGAAGAATCGCTTGAAACCGGGAGGCAGAGGTTGTAGTGAGTCCAGATCGCACCACTGTACTCCAGCCTGGGCCATAAGAGCAAAACTCCGTCTCAAAAAAACAAACAAAAAAAAGAATAATTCTGAAAAGAGCCACCACTCAGATGACCCTAAACGCACCTTCACACAAGCTTGGCGAGCAGAATGGCCAGGCAGTGGGATGCCTCAGCTGCCATGTGGTGTCCACAGTGCCTACTGACTTCAGAGCTGTGCTGGGGAATCACCAAGGAGGGCCCCACCAAAGAGAATGGGGGGCAGGTGGCTTTCTAGAGAGGACAGTACTCCACATAAGCTGGGGCTGACGAAGAAGCCCAGCAAGACCACAGAGTGCCACAGGGAAGTGACAGCTGAGGTGAGTGGAGCTCCTGCAAGACGCACCATTAGATCACATCACAAATTATACCACTGCAGGTTTCAGTCAAGAATGACAACAGGACAAGCAGCAACTACCTGGATAAAGAACACTACCTGAAGTCCTAAATTGCTGATTCCGCCCATGACTCCTGAATCTCCCTTCTCACTACCTGGCCATAGAAACCTCCTTTCTTTCCCAGTATATCCGGTGATTTGCTTAGGGAGGGAAGCTAGGTTAGGGAAGAATATCTAACATAGTGAATATTTTTATCCATGAAAGTTCAATAATCCTGTACACTGTCACAATTATTTAATTTTTAAAAAAATCTTGGATTGGATTAAAAGTTTATTTTATTTGTTTTTTTCTCATTATCCAGTGCATAGAGTACACCAGACGGGGCTGGTTAATTACAGACATCACACACACACACACACACACACACACACACACACACACACACACACACATACATATTACATTGCTGCTAAGCAGGAGCTGGTGTTTGAGTGAAATTTGCTATCCTGACACGAGAATAACTGGGGGTGGAGGAAGAGGTAGTATTAGGTGGGATGATCAGAGAAGGCCTTTTTGAGGAGATGTCATTTGAGCAGTGTCCTGAATGACTAGGAAGACTCAGTCGAATGATCATGGAGGAAAGCCTTTCAGTCAGAGAGCGTGGAGTCTGAGGCACAAAACCGGACCTGAATCCTCTCCTATAATGATGCTTTTTGTTGCTGTCACCAGACACATTATTTCCTGTGACAGTGACGATGAGCACTGTGGTTAAAGCCAGTGCTGCTCTGGATCACATTCTGGGTTAGAGAAGAATATCTAACATAGTGAATATTTTTATCCATGAAAGTTATCCATTGCTACACCAGCACAATCACAAGCTCCACCCTCGTCTCTCACATGCCCCTCAGAACCACGGTTTTCCCCCTCTGTGGGTGTTGCAGCTGAGCTGGACACTCCTTCCACCCTGAAAGCTGAGCTGATCTGCTGGTCCTTACAGTCCAAGCTCTCAGGGCTGGTTGTGACCAGAAAGCTCTACATTCTAGGGTCAGCCTCCAGCCGTCCTAGCTATCGGTGAACTCCTACCCACTACTGTCTATATTTTGACAGGTTAATTTTATTTTAGTTTTTGTTCCAGAGTCTTTATTAACTCCTCACAATTCATGGTCCTTTATTTTCTCCTGCTGTGGATTTCAGCCCCATGCTTATTTCGAGGTCCATGGCTGGAGCTGTTCCTATATGCCTTCCCTAGTTCCACCACTTTGTCTTCACAAACTTACAATTATTGCCACTCCTGGATCTCGCATTGTTCATACCATTCTGTGTCCTGGTGATTCCTAAGTGTCAAGAGCCTAGTTCACTGAGTTTAGTCTGTTGCAAAGCTTGAGTGTTTCATAAGACTCAAGGTCTGCTCCATAAAGTTAAAAAAACAAAACAGCCAATCAACCAACCAACCAAATGTAAGCAAACAAAAAAAACCTGTGTGTGTGTGTGTTTATTTAAAGTCTCACAACAATCAGGTGAAAAATATTAACACTACTTTACAAAAACTTAGGGTTTGATAAAGTAAATTGCCCATGATCACAAGCTGATGACAGAGATTCACTACTAAAACAATGTTATTGGAAAGCCCATGCAGTTTCCACTATGGCACAATGAGCTCTAATTCCAGGTATTCTCTAATCTGCCATGTTTCCTGTTCCGCTATTCACCCATCCCTGAGTTCATATTATTCTAGCATTTTCTTTTTAGCAAGAATCCTGCCCTGCCCCACTGCTACATATATGTCATTTACCTGAGGTTATATTCCAACTATACTATGTATTATTACTGTTACTATCTCCATTTTAGAAATAAAAAGAAAAAACAAGATTCAGGAAGATGACGTCATTTACCTGAGGCTATATAGTTGGAATATAACCTCAGGTAACTATATAAACTTAGGTAATATTCCAACTATATAACCTCAGGTAACCTCCAACTATATAGTTGGAATATAACCTCAGGTAAATGACATCATCTTCCTGGATCTTGTTTTTTCTTGTTATTTCTAAAATGGAGATAATAAACAGTGAGAGTTAAAGTGACAGTTAACTGAGATAATCCTTGACATATAATAAATATTCTTATAGTCTAGTTGTTCTTTGAGGTTTTTCCCATTCATGATACCAACACCCCTCTAAAAATTTGTCACTGCTTTTCTTACATTTTGTTTTACTGAGTATTATCATAGGGTTACAGTTTGCTCCAATACTCTATAATACTCAATATTAAAAAGTAATAGAAAGCATGTTTGATGTTGACTCTAGTACTCTGTAATTGAGGGTAGAATTCAGAATCATGTCCGACAGGATTAGTTTTCAAAGCAATAATGTAATCTTGTCATCATCAGTCTCCTCATGACATAGACCCTGTGGACAGTGACTGTGAGGTGATAGTAAATTAAAGTCGTAAAGAGATTAAATAGGCTACAAGTGAAATAGGCGGTGACAGTAAAGAGCTCAAATTTCTGTCCACTCATTATTAGAATGCTACCCAAGTCAAAAAAGGTATATACCTTGTCTGCAGTATCAAATGTAGGTGATTCCAGACCCATGGCATCAATATTTCCTGCATGTACTATTTTAGAGATCATTTGGAGATGTCTTTAAGAAAATCTTTTTCTCCAATTAAACATTTACAGGAATGTATAATTCATATTCCAGTCAAGTAGATCATCACTTGCTGCTGTTTGCACATCTGCCACAATGAGTTACCTTTATTTTGAAGATTAGTATCATATATGAAAAAATTAATGCTATCTGCAATTCAAGGAAAGACGACGACAAAGATAATAATTTAATTTTCCAGTTGATCCCCAAGAAGTAACAATTGAAAAGAAGTGTAATCTTCCCTAAGATATTAAAACATAGTGGCTCACTCAAGAATTTCCTTACTTACATGTTATATAATAGTTAACTATAGTGTGCCTATAGACAGCCCAGTAACACAACATTTCTATCAGCATATTAACCAATCAAGGTGTATTCCATGTTTATTCATTGTTTACTTATAATATCTAATGATTTTAATATTACCCACACCCAGAGCACACATTTTTTTCTTGAGTTAAAGGGATGTGCACAGGAAGTAAGCTCTATGACAACTTACCAACTGGCTTCATTCATTCATAATTTGAATTCATTCATAATTCAATTAATAAGTGAAAATTGGGATGCAATTTACTTATATATTTTAAATATAATGTCATATATGACATGCATAATATTAGCATGTCATAAAATATGACATACATAATAGCAAGTTGATTGAGTTACCATGAGATCTATCCCTCTCTTTCCCTTCTTATATATAATAATTCCTGTTCTATGCCTTTTCTAGAATAGTTACTAATTCTTATAGAATCATCAACTCTCTAAATCTTTGGAAGTTAAAGTTCACCTAGTTCTTTCCTCATTTCAACTTACTATTTTCTCTGAAAACAAATACAAACAACAACAAAGGAGATAGTTAAAAAGTTTATGAAAATTGAATAAGGAACTGTGAAAGGAGGAGAACATCCTTTGTATGGTTAGGTTTGGAAAAATGATGTAATTGCACTAGATCTAGAACATAAAACATTAATCTGCATAAAGAAGGTGTTGATAATAGCTCACCTAGGTGAGAAAGCAGGGCACACTATGTTAAAGTGCTTGATAGCAGAGTAGAAAATGAAAGGTAGAGCCTACAAGAATAAATACTCCAGACTTATGGATATTGCTAGCTGTCAAACATTCATTGGTGTACAACTCATTTATTTAACATTTAGAAATAACTTTTATCTCTTTATTTTGATTAGTTATAGCGTCTAGTGATAGGGGTGAAAGGTGCTATTCAAGCCTTGAACTTTATTAATTTGTTACTACATGAGTGTGTCTTGGAACATGAGACACTGTGTACCAATTTTCATATGCAAGTGTAGAATAAATATTAATCTTGTGGCAACTAAAAGGACGGCAATTTTAGATATCATGTGTGTGCTAAATACCAAGCAAGTGAAAAAAAGAAGTGAAATTCTACTGTACTCCACCCCATCAGAGATAAATTATTAGCCATAATCTCAACCCTCAAGAGTAATGCTCAGCCAATATTCTTAATCTATAAAATGAAACAACATGCTAAGTGTGACATTTTTATGCTACTAATAGGATATAAAATTTCAGTCTTCTTTTTGAACCAGAAGATAGGTTTTTAGTCTTGCATTTCAGTAATACTGACACTAGTATCATGCAGTTAGTCTGGTAGTTTTTTATTTAGCCTACTCGTTTCAGATTTATAATGATTTCAAACAGAAAAACACTCAGAATTGGTCTAACAGGGAAGATGGGAGAAATCTGTGCTGATCTATTTCACCCCAGTTCACAGTCACAGTCCAGGGCTGCTAATTTGGTTTTCGACTCTGTCATATCCCACTAAACCTTTCTGGGGACATATCCTATGCATCTGGCAGACAAAAACAGACAGAAATGGAACTGGTTCCTGAGCTTCCAATCCTCTGCAGCTGAAACAGAGCATTGACTAATGCCGATTTCTCTAACAACATTAGTGCTGTTAGACTCTCCCATATCCTTTTGCTGATGTTTTCTGGCACTGGGGAGCTGAGAATGAACACACAGGACATATTTAATGCTAAAAATCTATGCATCTACTAAAGATGTTTAAAATTCCAAAATGAAAATTATATGTAACACTTTGCTGCGAGCAGAATTTAAATATGCCATTCGTGGATGAAATCATGAATTCCATTTTAGTTTCAAATACACATCTTTATAAAATTATATTCAGCTAATAACTAAACCTATTCCATTACAGAGGTACGACAAAGATGAAGTGCTGAGCTTCACAAATGAGAGGATCCAATTCATCTGTTTTGTGAATTACTCATGCTTGACATTTGAAGAATTTATACCGATAAAATGCATAATGGATCAAAAGTTAGTAAGTTTTCAATTTAATTTTCAAATATAGGAACTTGAAGGCAGAGAGTGGCACTCTGAGGATGACAGGTACTGTGTTGTTTGTGTGTGTGTGTGTGTGTGTGTATGCACACCATATCCACAAAGATCTTTCCAGAATCTGCTGTTATCTCCCAGCAAGTGTCATGTTTCCTAAATAAGTTCTAATATGGAAACAAGGGGGATTTCATGGTCAGCAGTATCTTTGCTTGCAGTCAGGGAATCAATGAAGAATAAGCCTGGAGCTGGGCCTATATCCTGTGCAATCGCATTATGACAGGTTTCCAGGAAATCAATCTGTCTGCTGTTTATTGCACATTTCTCAGATCACATTAAAATTCAGCCCTTAAGTTCTTCAACTCTCATTCCATAGAAAACGGCAACAGTGGAACCAATTCAGTGTTAAAAAATACATAAATATGTAAATAAAATTGTGGCATATAGATAGGCTTGTTGTTGCTATGGCCTTTTAAATATCCATAAAAGAATACAATTTTCTAAAAATAGCCTACAGAAAATAAGTTTCTAAATAGATGTCACTTGCATTGTTTCCAAAAGGAATATCACAAGTATAAATTTGGGAGTTTTGTGCAAATTATCTGTAGAGAGAATAATCACTACCACACTGTCTGGGGAATGCCATGGGTCTATATCATGGTTAACATAATGATGTTAAAAAGGACACCTTTTATAATGATGTTCAGGCAAAGTCATTCTCATTTTCCAACCCGCTGTCGAGAAAATCATATTACAGCAGAAGGACTTAATTTGTTATTTACTTTAAAGCTGAAAATAAATTACTAATACTTTTTCTTATTCACCTGGCTGTGCAATGAGTATGTAAAATAAAATTAAATACTTAGTTAATATTTGGAGGGATTTAAATGGGAAAATAAAGAGGAAAGTCTTTATATACAAACATTGTTTTCTATATTATATGGAATTAAAATTTTTCACATCCCAATTACTAAACCAGCTGCAAGCATTCTCCTAGAGACCAATTAGTTTATGATACACTTTTCCTTTAACAGAGGTCTAAAGCTTCCAGAGCCTACCTTGATGAATGTAACTTTGTATACATATACATATAATTGTCATTTATCAACACTAATGTTAACAGTGAACTTCGTAAGTGGCTATTAAAAATTCTCAGTAAGGCCTGATTTTTTATTGCAAAAATACTACAGAAGTACCTTTATGGATTTATGTTCCAGATGGTACTACCATCTGGGAACTAACTTTCATTGTCTAATGGTTTCTTGCTACATTTACATGTATTAGGCATCCACACCCACTTCTGGTTACAATCGTTTTCTTTAATGCGTCAGGGCTCAGTATAACGCATGTTGTGTATAGCTTATTGTGAAACTGAACACAGATGACAAAAAGGAGTAAACAGACTGCAAATTTTACATGGCTAATAATAGAATGTGCAGCAATAAAGCTACCTCCATTGACCATTTTCAAACAAGAGATTAGTAGCGTTTGTGCCTAATCTGATGCCATATTGCATGAAATATGTATCCCAAACAGGTTGGGTCTGTCACTCTGTTCCTTTGTAAATGTAGACTTGCCAGATGGTTTTGATGAAACTTTATTTTCTTGAGAGGCTGCATTTAAAGAACACCTGATGGCCTCCAAATGTACCAGAAATTAAGCAGCTAGATTTTCTAGTAGATTGATAAAAATGAGAACACAATGGAGTGAATACCAACCACCCCAGCATGACTCTCTTAAGGACACTGATTCTGTTCTAGTTTAGTCTTGAGAATCAAGAAACTGATGGAAAGGACAGTCTCTTTTATTCCATACATCATAACCAAGGTTTGGCTTATTTTCAGTCGAAATGTCGTCCAAGTCTAACTCTTCTTCTTCTAACCTATGTCTCTGACCTATATTATTCTCATCACATTGTCACAGTTTCCTTTTTAATATACAGTGTTAGGCTTAGTAAAGGCTCCCCAAAGATGTTCACATCCTAATCCTGGAACCTACATTACCTTAAATGGCAAAAGGGACTTTGAAGATGTGATAAAGTTAAGGATTTTGAAGTGGAAAGAATCTTTTGAATTATTCTGGTGGGCCCAATAGAATCACAAATGTCTTTCTAAGATGGAGGCAAGAAAGACAAAGCTATATTGAGATGGAAAGATGGACATAGAGGTTGAAATAATGTGTTCTGGAGATGGATATGGGACCAAAAGCCAAGAAATGTAGGTGATAGGTACAAGTTAGAAAAGACAAGAGAGTGGATTCTCTCCTGGAACCTCCAGAAGGAATGCAGGACTCCTGTGTACCTTGGTTTTAGACACATAAGACTCATTTCAGACTTTTGGATATCAGAATTGTAAGAGAGGAAATTTGTGTTTTAAGCACTGAGTTTGGGAAACTTTGATATAGCAGCAATAGGAAATGAATGCCTATCTCTTTAATGTTGGTAGGCACAGTGTTTCTCAAAATCTTGAATTATTTTGGTATAGAAATAAGCTGTAGACAGGGGTAATTTTTAATGAGAGAGAGAGAGAGAGAGAGAGTAAAGGAAGCATTGCTAAAGGAATGATCTTGAGAAGGCAAGAAAGGCTTGCAAGAAAGGCTGGGATCCAGGACATGCCTGGAAGTATTGTGCTGATTGTCCTCAGGTAGGAAAAAAGACACTTGCTTCATTTCTTCATCTCTAATGATAAAAGTATCATTGGCTATGCTATCATTGGCTGCCAACCTATTTTAGTTTTTATTCAAAGCCTGTGAACAGTATTACTCTCTATCTTTTCCTAGGTTTATTTTACTCCTTCATTGAATGTTTCTATTTTCAACAGATGCTTTTGTTTCCCCATTGGATCACTCAAAATATTTAGTCTTATCCTCATCTAACTGTGGTATTATTGATTGCCTAATTAACACGAGTATCTTATAGAGCAGTGGTTCTCAACCAGGAGTGGTTTTTCTCCAAGAACACATTTGGGCAATGTTTGGAGACACTCTGGTTGTCTCAACTTGGGGGTTGCAGGGGATGCTACTGGCATCTAGAGGACAGGGCTCAGAGATAGCTGCTAAACATCTTATAATGCATTAGACAGCCCCACGTAGCAAATAATTATCTCCAAATGTCCATAGTGTTCCCACTGGCTTTGAGAAATCTTTCTCTAGTGGATCTACCTTTTAAAACTAATATTGTATTAATCATTTCCCTGTAAGTCAAGCTTACTGAAACAGTAGTCTCCACCCGTATTTTCTATTCTCTTTACTTCCCATTACTCTTTTACTATAGCAAGTTGATTCTCATGCCTATGTTCTTATGCTTTCCTTTGGGGTAATTCTTTCATACTTATGACTTTAAATACTACTAATACAAGGTGATGCTCACATCATTTAGTTTAACTTACTTTTTAAATAGATTTAGCCAGCTCTACCTCTGAAGGTTTTCTGACAGACAGACAGACAGACAGACAGACAGACAGACAGGTCTACCTGACTGCTAGGCAGCTCCACTTCTTTGTTTCAAACAGCTCACACTGAACACATGCAAACTAATCTCATCAGACATCAGGTTTTCACTGAAACTCTTCTTGCATTTGCCACTTTCTTCCTCTCTAAATCCTACATGTCTTTGATCTATGTTTCTTTTTTTTCATGGTCCATGTATTGTTCTACATCTACTTACTTGGCAAATATTCCTATTCTTTAATAGGAATTCAGTTCAGGTTTCTTCATGGAAACCTTTTCTAATACCTCCAACCATTGCTGAGGGCTGAATCAGATGCCCTTTTTCTCTGTGCTTATTCTTTATGATCCTATAGCAGCCTTTGGTACATCAATTACACATTTTGCCTTATGTTATTAGCTCTTTGTTACATATAAATGAAAATCTATGAAACTGTATAAGAACCCAAGATGAGTATCACTTGATTGTCTTGAGACAAGCACACTGGACTTTCCCAACTTCCTTCAAATTATGACATAAATTTCCATGCCCCATTGTCTCTGCCTTTTCCTCCAAATTACTGGGGTTCAATCTTACCTACCTCTGAAAAAAGACTTCTCCAAGTGTGGTGTGCAGAATTTTGGAATATTCTCCATGACCTTTGCCCCTGGTGTTACTCTGATGATTATATTATCTTACGTGGCAAAAGGGGTTTTACTGTTGTAATTACAGCTGCCAGCCAGTTAATCTTAAAATAAGGAGATTATCTAGATGGACCCAGTTTAATCATATGAGTCCTTTAAAAGTTGAGAGTTTTCTCTGGCTGGTGGCAGAAGGAGAAGTCAGGAATATTGGAAACATGGGGGCTCCAAGTGCTGTTGCTGGCTTTGAAGATGGACGGGAATACAAAAGAAGGAAGGTGGCTTCCAGGAGCAGAAAGTGTCCCCTTGGCCCCAAGGCAGCAAGGAAACAAGGATCTCAGACCTACAGCCACAAATAACAGCCACAAATAACTGGATTATGCCACTAGCTTGAATGAGCATGTAAGTGCATTTTTCCCCAGAGCCTCTAGAGAGGAGCTGAACTTAGCCAAAATTTTGTGTTAGCTTTCTGAGACCCAGAACAGAAAATCCAGTCAAATCCACTCAGACTTCTGATGTAGAGGATTGTGAGATACTAACTAATTATTGATTTTAAGCTGCTAATTTTATGTTAATTTGTCGGGCAGCAATAAAGAAATGAATACACTAAGCTTGCTCTAACTATCTCCTTCACCTCAGCAAATAAAGTGCTCCTGAAGTTCATAGAGCTATTATGACTTCTGCATATGTCTGCTTCTTCAACCATTAGCTTTTAAGCCCCCAAAGACAGATACTGTGTATTATTCACATAACATTTAAGGAACAAATAAACCAATGGGAATTTTTAAATCACACGACCACAAATCAGTCATCCTATTGGCTTGGCTCTCTGGAAATGTACGGTTTTGTTTTTTTTTTCTTTTTTTTACCTTGACCAGTCAAATCAAAATACCCAACTAGCTTGCAAGAACAGACTCACCGAGAGGCAAAAACCCTGACAATACAATTTGATATACCAGTAGAGTTTAATTGACAGCTAGGGGGAAACCAGGCAATCCTTTGATGTGCTTTGGGGTGCTTTGGTATACGCTCTTCTGGAAAGCAAAAGTCTCAACTGCAAGAAAAACAAAACAAAACAAAACTGAAAAACATTTTGTTTATCCAATGTAGCCAGTCAGGATATTCTACTATTCATCTATCTATCTGTTGATCTATCTATCTATCTATCTACCTATCTGTCTATCTATCAATCAATCATCTATCCATCCATCAATCATCTATCTATCTTTCAATTCTTACACTTCAATAATAAATGTGTGTAGTTTTCTATATTCAAAGATTTCCCTTCTACGGTAGAAAGCGAAACCCCTGGCTTTTCCAACCTGCAGTCCTTTTCTAGGAATAATATAATCTGCAATGTCACCTTCAATTTCGATAAACCAAGACATAAATGGTAAAAGATGTGCCAATCAAAGATGCCTCCTTTGTTTCTTTCTGCAAATCAAATACTATGGCTGCTAGTAAATTTCAACCTATAATTTACAACCCAAGAGTAAAGAGAAAAGACTGACAGCTGAATAAGTTTGTTTTTACTATACAAATTAGACACTTTAATTTAAAAAATGCCACTTATGTTAGACTAAGTGACATCAAAACGTGAAAGAATCAGTGACCCAAATGTATAGAAAAATTATGCTTAACACAATGTATTACTGGCAATACTTTTCAATACAAAGTAGTTTGCGAAAGTTAATGAATAAAATTTAATGCTTGCTTATATACCTATGCATCTAACTTTAGAGATTATATATGTGAAAAATTAAAATTCTTAAAATAACTTTAAAGAAGGAGGGTATCAGTTGCACTTACTTTGCGAGATTTAATTATTGCATTTTTCCATACTACGTCACCAAAGGACACAATTTCTGTCTTGAAAGATGCAATATACTTGCCAAGGTTAAAAATTAAGTCATGGTTTAATCATCTTAGTCTGTATGTGAGGGAGAAGAATACGTTTAAAAAGCAGATACTCAAACAAACTAGAAAGTTACATGCTACCTTCACCAATCTCTATAGGACTTCAAAAGAAAATGAATAAGCTCATGTTGTACTACAGTTTGAGATGCTGTGATTTGTTACTGCACCAGGCCTATCTTTGCTTAAAATACAGATGGTAGAAGAGTAAGTCTGGATGAACAGGTTATATGGAAAACAGGATTAAAGCAGAGTATAACCATGATTAGTATTCTGTTATTTGCTTTTTATATTAAATATTTGCACACTTCACTGAAAATATAAAAATCAACTGTAATGGTATGATTTTGCCTTAGTTCTTATTTGTAAAGTTTATTTTTTCATCTCTTATGCCTCTATGGTAGTTACAGTCTTGTTTTATTTCTTTTCATGGAAAGGAGTTGTAAGGTGTATGAAAAATAGGAATTATTATCACAATATAGGATAAGGTAACAAAGTAAATGATTATTTCAGCCAAGGGAAAGGGCTCAGGGCAGAGATTATATACTATTCTATTTACTTTAATATTACATTTTAAGGCCGGGCGTGGTGGCTCACACCTGTAATCCCAGCACTTTGGGAGGCCGAGGCGGGCGGATCATGAGGTCAGGAGATTGAGACCATCCTGTCTAACATGATGAAACCCCGTCTCTACTAAAAATATAAAAAAAATTAGCCGGGCGTGGTGGCAGGCGCCTGTAGTCCCAGCTACTCGGGAGGCTGAGGCAGGAGAATGGCGTGAACCCAGGAGGCAGAGCTTGCCGTGCGCTGAGATGCGCCACTGCACTCCAGCCTGGGCAACAAAGTGAGACTCCATCTCAAAAAAAAAAAAAAAAATTACATTTAAAAAATCGTTTTAAAGGTTTAGGCACTCATAAATATTATTCTGTCAAAAGGGAATTATTAGAAATAGTAATGTTCCTCTTGACCAGAAACCCATCATAGTTAGAGTTTTCAATGTCTGTGCTCTTTAATATGCTTACTGTTACCTGTAAATTTATTCTCAAGGCAAAGTTGAATGAATCTTATAATCTAGAATCTGTACAACAGATTCGAGTGGCAGGCATTTTTGTTGAACATGTTTCTTTTTAAAAAGGATGATACTCCATTTGTATTAATTTTCTCAAGTTTAACAACCTTGCTTATAAGATTCAACTTCAGATATCAAATTTTAAATAAATGTTGAAGGCCTTAACTCTTTAGACCATTGCATACCAAAAAAAAAAAAAAATCCAATGTTTGGGGAAGGATTTTATGGAACAATACATATTGAAGTGTGCTAAGGAAATAACACTAATGAAATCACTTGTAGAGAGATAAAATATGAGATATTAATACAATACTAAAGAGAGATATAATACTAAAAACCTGTTAGCACTTCTTACACATCCCACAGCATTGTAAGAGGAATTTAATTTTATAATTTTATGTTTGACATTTCTTATATCTAAGTGCCTCAATTTCCATTTATATTGATGAAAATAATTTGTTGGTTATTTTTAAAGAGGAATGAATGTAAGAATCCAACTTTCTTGAGTATATTTTAAAATTTCTTGCATTTACTAAGCATACCCACTGATTTGTTAGCTCTGCAATGGAAAACTACAAGTACAGGAGTGGGAAGATTATGATTTTAGAAAGGTGACAAAAGCAGAATTAAATGGGAACAGAAATCTGTTTTTTTTTTTAAATGAAAATAGCATTCTACATTGCAAAAATAACACAATTTCCATTAATCTACATACATATTTTTAGTCTTCTTTGAAAAAGCAGCCTAAATCTCTTGGAAAACCCTGACAGTTAGTAGAAGTCTCTGTCAATTATATCTTTCAAACAGCACCTCAGATATTTAGCAGCATCCCTAAATATCTAAAATCATACACATGGTGAAAAAAATAACATGAATGAAAAGGAAGCTCATAAACAGAGCCATGTAGTCCAGAATAGGGCATTGGTGTAAGAATCTGTGGGTCTTCCAAATTAAAAGTGGCTAGGGGATAGAGGGCAAAATACCTGAAATACCATTTGTTTTTGGCTGCTTGAAGACACAGCAGTGATGGAAGAAATGTTTTCTTTTAGCTGAAAAAAGAAGTAATTATAATTTGCTCTAGAAGCCATAGTAAAAAGTGCCTGCTCTTGTGGATATTTTCCACAGAGAATCAGAGTGATCTCAGTGGCAGCTGACAAGCCACCAATGTTAATTATCTGCGATCCTGTCTATAGGTACAAATCATTGTAGGAGCTGGAGCTGCAACAGAAACCTCTTTAAGCTAGGGTGCTCGGGGCAAAGGTACTAATGACAACACAGCCGCAACCAATGAGGCAGGCATATGTTTAACAATAGGCAGCACATTGTCTCATGTGAATTTTGGCATCTAGGAACATCCAAGGTACAGGGCAACAATGGAACAAAAAGCAGACAGGTTTAACAATAAAGCATGAAGTAAAAACAAGGGGCACATTTTTCCTTTTTTCCAAGTAATATATCAATGCAACAAAGTCTCCCTTAACTATCTGGGAAGGTATTAATTTATTCTAATGGCCTATAAGAAAAATAATTACATTTCCTGGTTGAATTTGTAAAGAAGAGTGCCAAGCCTCTTAGATCTTTTTGTCTTCCATGCGTTTCTTTTTGTTTAGATAGAAAGAAAGTGGTCAGGGGCAGGCTGAACCTCAAATTAGTGTGACTGCCTCTAGTTTCTCTTTAGCTAGTAGAATAAAATGAGCATCAGTATGCAAGTGCCTCTGATACTTTCACAAGCTGTTTTTATCTCTTTTTGTAACTTACCTCCCTACACGGGTTCAAAATAAATGGGTAATTATTTCTGTAGCTTATATTCTAGATTCCAATTTTAAAATGTAAAAAAAAAGGTCTTGATGGGGAAATAAATTCTCTAAGTTTTTAGTAATCTAAGGATGCCTCAGGGGGCTGAGAATAACACTGAAATGATGAAAAAGAAGACCTGATGCTTGAAGAGATACTTGCAATCAGGATGCAAGAAAGTGAAAAAAGAGCCATTTTTGGAGTAATGATGACATAAGTTTGGATATAAACTCCATCTCTATTACGACCTTAGGCACATTTCCTATTTTTGTCCAACTTCAGTTTCTAAACTGTAATATGGAGATAATAATTCAGAACTGTAATATTGTTGTTTGAATTGAAAACTCCTAAAGAGTGTCTGGTCTATAGTACACATTGAATTACACGGTCTAAGGGGAGCTCAACTAAGTCTATCCCAAGATAACAATAACATGCTTAGTTATGGAGGAAGTTGTTACCCTAGAATATAGCTAGGAAAAGGATTTCTCTCTTTTCAAGTTGGAGCAAGGGAAGCATTTCCTCCTCCTAGAGCTTTTATGTTTTTGCCTATATTAAATTTGAAGATAGGAATCATTAGTAGAAAACAATGTAAAAGGAAGAAGGCACTGAAAAAGAAATAAGTACAAGATGCACTCTCAGTTTTCTCCTTCTATTTTCTCTGATATTTGGCAGACAAAAAGTGTCTTTATACTGACATTTACTTTGGAAAAAAGAAGGATTCCTGGACTGTGAGTTCACAGGGATGAGGATAGAAATATAATATCCAAATATCAGATACTGAAATTACTATGAAAATAAATTCTGAGGCACAAAAAGAAAAAGTAAAGCTGAAAGGAGAATTTCTCTGTGTTTTTATCCTTCATTTGGGGTTGGTTCACATAACTGGTAGACATCTATTATTCAATCATTTATTTGACAATAGTTGTGAGTATTCACTATATGCTAGCAACTTAACGATTTCAGGCAATGTGGACACAGCACTAACAAAAATCCTTGCTTTCACTGATCTTACATGTTAAAGGAGGAGGTATACAAAGGGCACGCAAAATAAATAAATGATATTAAAGACTAGAAAGTGATAATGCTATGGAAAAATGTAAAGCAAAGAAATGGGATGGCAAATGTCGTGCTGTGGGTGGAGGCAGCCATTCAAATTTGAAATAGGTTGTCCAGGGAAGGGCTCACTAAAAAAAGTGTAATTCAGTAAAGACTAAAGGAGGTGAGGGAACATGCTATGCAGATAATTGGGGAAAGAGCATTCCAGGCAGAAGGAACAGATAAGAACACAGTAAGAGCTAAGAATAAGCACCGTAAGGCAGGAGCACATATCCTATGTTGGAAGAACGGCAAGGGAGTAACTGTGGCTGGAGTTCAGGGAATGAGGGGGGAAGTAGTAATGGTGGAGGCAACTGAGGCCAGATTTTGTAGGGCCTGATAGGCCATATTAAGTATTTGGGTTTGTTTTCTGGGAGAGTTTGCAGGCCATTGGAAGGTTCTGAGGTATATGCTTTTCAACTTTAAATGCTTCATTTGGAGTAAACTCTTATGGAAAGACAGTAGGAGACCAGGTAGGAAGTAATAAAAATAATAATAATATATTAGCTACTGATATTACTAGGAAATAATGTTTCCTAGAAATTATATATTATTTAACAATATAATAATTATTCTGTTCTACTGTCTTTCCATAATAATAATTATGCTAATAATATAATAATAATAATTATTTTCTGGATATAATCTGAAGGAAGAGTCAACAGGATTTCCTGGGGGATTAGCTATGATATATGAGAGAAAGAAGAGATTAAAGAACGACATTAAGGATTTTCTGTGGAGGATGACTGCTCCATTCAGTTTATTGATTTAAAGTTAATAACTGAATGATTCTCAAATAATTCTGGCATATATTTTCATCCTCTTAGCCTTGGATTCTCTTTTTATATTTTCATAGCTCCTATCACATAACATTCAAGTTTTGTATTTGAGCATCACTCTATCTAGACAGTTACTCGTGAAGCCAAGGAATATGAACTACTCATTTCCATTTTCTGTGGGTAGGTACAAAACTTGACACACTGTGTGTGGTTATGGTGGGCATGAGTTGGTAAACATTTTTATCTATTCTGACCATTTAGAATCTGAATTTCTTTCTAGTTATGACAACTCTCTCATCTATTGAGTCTTGGTTGGTATCAAAAACTGTCTTTGTAAAGGTAAAAATGTTAAATACTTGCTTCCTTAGCCTTCCTTGGTCTTAAACCCAAACTGTGATCTGGAAGCCTACCTGCAAGGACCTACACAAAAAACACAGTATAAAGAGTTAGTATATAAGATGCAGGGACACTTAGTATTTCCTTCTGTCTCTTGAGGTAGATACACATTCTTTATGATATTAGTTTTGCTGCATATCTGGGGGTATATTTCTTGGCAGCTTAGGGATGTGCTTGGTTTACCAAACATCTCAATTGTTTTATGTTCTTGTGATAGTGAGTTGGTTTTCATGAGATCTGATGGTTTTATAAGGGGTTCTCCTCCTTTGCTCTCAACTTCTCCTTGCTGCCACCATATCAATAAGGAAGTGTTTGCTTCCCCTTCTGCCATGATTCTAAGTTTACTGAGGCCTCCCCAACCCTTTGAAACTGTGAGTTAATTAAACCTCTTTCCATTATAAATTACCCAGTCTTGGGCATGTCTTTGTTAGCAGTGTGAGAACCAACTAATATAGTAAATTGATACCACAGAGATTGGGGCACTACTGTAAAGATACCTGAAAATGTGGGAGCAACTTTGGACTTGGATAATAGGCAGAGGTTGGAACAGCTGGGACGGCTCAGAAAAAAGTAAGAATGTAGGAAAGTTTGGAACTTCCTAGAGACTTAGAGGGCTCAGAAGACAGTAAGATGTAGGAAAGTTTGGAACTTCCAAGAGACTTGTTGAATAGCTTTGACTAAAATGCTGATTGTGACATGGACAATAAAGTCCAGGCTGAGGTGATCTCAGATGAAGATGAAAAAATTATTAGGAACTGGAGTAAATGTCACTCTTGTTGTGCTTTAGCAAACAGACTGGCAGCATTTTTCCCCTGCCCTAGAGATCTGTGGAACTTTGAACTTGATAGAGATGATTGAGGGTATGTGGCAGAAGGAATTTCTAAGTGACAAAGAATTCAAGAGGAAGCAGAGCATGAAAGTTTGAAAAAATGCGCAGCCTGATGATGTAGTGGAAAAGAAAAATCCATTTTCTGGGAAGAAATTCAAGCTTGCTGCAGAAATTTGCATAGGAAATGAGGAGCTGAGTGTTAATCACCAAGACAATGGAGAAAATGTCTTTAGGGAATGTAAGAGTTATTCACAGCAGTCCTTCCCTTCACAGACCCAGAGACCTAGGAAGAAAAAAGGTTTCCTGGGCCAGGCCCAGGGATCACCTACTGTGTGCAGCCTTAGGACTTAATGCCCTGTGTCTCAGCTGCTCCAGCTGTGGCTAAAAGGGGCCAATGTATACCTTAGGCCATTGCTTCAGAGGGTGTGAGCCCCAAGCTTTGGAAGTTTCCACACAGTATTGGCCCTGCAGGTGCACCTGGGTCAAGAATTGAGGTTGGGGAACCTCCACCTAGATTTCAGAGGATGTATGGAATATGGAAATACCTGGATGTCCAGGCAGAAGTGAGCTGCAGGAGTGGAGCCCTCATGGAGAACCTCTGCTAAGGCAGTGTAGAAGGGAAATGTGAGGCTGGAGCCCCCCCCACAGAGTCCTCACTGGGGCACTGCCTAGTGGAGCTGTGAGAAGAGGGCCACCGTCCTCCAGACCCCAGAAGGGTAGATCCAGTGACAGCTTGTACCCTGTGCCTGGAAAAGCCACAGACACTCAATGCCAGCTGTAAAAGCAACACATTCTAAAAGGTGAAATAGCAGATTAAATATATTTTTACTGTGCTGCTTTATACATGTTATCACGCATATGATTTCAAATTTGTAGCTAGTATAATAATCAGTATAGTAATAAAATTGAATTACTTATTGTGATGTTATTGGGTAGAAAATTAGCCAGGAAAACAGAAATAAATGGTTGAATTTCTCTAGGTGCTATGTCGATATAAAGATATTAATGTTGTAAAACTCAAAGATAAGTACAAATGAGTTGAAGTTTAAAGTGCCAAATCAATGCCAAATAATATCAGCTAAAGAACAGACTTTGACAGCCATACAGATTATTCAGTACTATCCAAACTGATGCCATTACTTCACAGAAAAGGGTTCATGGTAGAGAAGTTAGGTAAATTGCCCAATGTCACCCACCTAGTCATTACTTCTAGAGGAACAGTCTTTCATTAGATCAATCAACTTAAACTATAATGTATCATATTATTCTTGATTCAAATGAAATTTTATAGTTAAAACCATGCATGTGTTAGATAAAAGCTAAGTTGAAAAGGAAAACATTGAGGAGCCTGCTGACCTTCTTTATAAGGTGCATGGTTTGAAGGCTTTGCACCCTGTAACTTCTGTTTTTTGGTAGTAATCAACAATAATAGATAATAATAATTGCCCATAAGTGTACAGACCCCATGCTAAGTGTTTTTATTTTTTTAACTTTTGTTTAGGTTTAAGGGTACATGTGTAGATTTGTAAACTGCATGTTACAGGAGTTTTGTTTACAGATTATTTCATCAACCAGGTAATAAGCATAGTCCTCAACAGGTAGTTTTTACATCCTCTCCTTCCTCCCACCCTTAACCCTGAAGTACATATGTGTCCATATGTATTCAGTCTTTAGCTCCTACTATTAAGTGAGAACATGAAGTATTTGGTCTTCTGTTCCTGTATTAGTTTGCTAAGGATAATGACCTCCAACTCCATCCATGTTGCTGCAAAAAACATGATCTCATTCTTTTTTATGGCTGTGTAGTATTTCATGATGTATATGTACTACGTTTTCTTCATCCAGTACATCATTGATGAGAATTTAGGTTGATTCCATGTCTTTGCTATTATGAATAGTGTTGTAATGAAGATACATATGCAGGTGTCTTTATGGTAGAACAGTTTAAATTCCTCTGGGTATATAGCCAATAATGGGATTGTTGGGTTGAATGATTATTCTAAGTTCCCTGAGAAACTGCCACACTGCCTTCCACGATAGCTGAACTAATTTACATTCTTACCAGTAGTGTGTAAACTCTCTATTCTCTTTCACTAATGTATGTGTCTATTTTTGTACCAGTGTCATGCTGTTTTGGTTACTGTCACTTTGTAGTATAGTTTGAAGTATATACTTTATTCTGCAACCTTGTCAGCATCTGTTATTTTTTGACTTTTTCATAATAGGCATTCTGACTGGTGTGAGATGATATGTCACTGTGGTTTTGATTTGCATTTCTCTAACGACTAGCGAGCATTTTTTCCATTTGCTTGTTGGCTGTGTGTATGTCGTCTTTTGAAAGGTATCTGTTCATGTCCTATGCCTACTTTTTAATGGGTTTTTTTTTGCTTGTTAATTTGTTTAAGTTCCTTATAGATTCTGGATATTCAGACCTTTGTCAGATGCAAAGTTTGCAAATATTTCCCCCATTCTGTAGGTTGTCTATATATTGACAGTTTATTTTGCTGTGCAGAAACTCATTAGCTTAATTAGGTCCCACTTTTCAATTTTTGTTTTCGTTGCAATTACTTTTGGCTTCTTCATCATAAAATCTTTGCCAGGACCTATGTCCAGCAGGTATTTCCTAGGTAATATTTCAGGGTTTTTATAAGGTAAGGTTTTAAATTTCAGTTGTAATCTATATTGAGGTGATTTTTGTATATGGTGTAAGGAAGGGCTCAAGTTTCAATCTTTTAAATACAGCTAGCCAGTTATCCAAGCAACATTTATTGAATGGAGACCTCTTTCCTCCTTGTTTGCTTTTGTCAACTTTGTTGGAGATCAGACAATAGTAGGTGTGAAGCACTATTTCTTGGCTCTCTTTTCTGTTCCATTAATCTATGTGTCTGTTTTTGTACGAGTGTCATGTTTTCTGGTTACCGTAGCCTTGTGGTATAGTTTGAAGTCATATAACTTGATGCCTCCAACTTTGTTCTTTTCTCTTAGGATTAACTTGGGTATTCAGGTTCTTTTTTGGTCCCATATTAATTTTAAAATAGTTTTTTTTACATTCTGTGAAGAATGTCATTGACTGTTTGATAAAGTAATGAATCCATAAATTTCTTAGGGCAGTATGGCCATTTTAGCAATACTGATTCTTCCTAGCCATGAGCATCGAATATTTTCTCGTTTGTTTTTGATGGCTCTGATTGCTTTCAGCAGTGTTTCATTATTCTTGCTTTAGAGATCTTTTACCTCCTTGGTTAACTGTATTCCTACGAACTTTATTCGTTTTGTGGCTACTGCAAATGGAATTGCATTCTTGATTTGGCTTTCAACTTGGATATTGTTGCTGTATAGAAATGCTACTGATTTTTGTACACTAATTTTTTTATCCTGAAACTCTGCTGAAGCAGCTTATAAGATCTGGGAGGTTTTTGGACAGAGACTATGAGGTTTTCTTGGTATAGAAACATATCATCTGATAATAGAGATAGGTTGACTTTCTCTCTTACTATTTGGATGCCTTTTATTCCTAGAATGAGTTAAGGAGGAGTCCCTTTCCTCAATTTTTGAAACAGTTTCAGTAGGAATGGTATAAGCCCTTCTTTATATATCTGATAGAATTTGGCAGTGAATCCATCTGGTCCAGAAATTTTTCCAGTTGGTAGGCTTTTTATTACTGATTCAGTTTTGGAACTTGTTATTTGTTTGTCCAGGGATTCAATTTGTTCCGGGTTGAATCTTGAGAGGTTGCATATTTCTAGGAGTTTATCCGTTTCCTCTAGGTTTTCTAGTTTATGCTCACAGAAGTGTTTGTAGCAGTTGCTGAGGGATTTTTGTATTTCTGTGGGGTCAGTGGTAATCTCTCCTTTGTCATTTCTGATTGTGTTTATTTGGATCTTCTCTCTTTTTTCTTTGTCTAGCTAGTGGTCTATCAATCATTATTATTTTAAATAAAAAACTCTTGGGCTCATGGTCTTTTGTATGGAATTTTATGTCTCAATTTCCTTAATTTAGCTCTGATTTTTGTTACTTCTTGTCTTCTGCTAGCTTTGGGGTTATTTTGTTCATTTCTCCAGTTCTTCTTGGTGTGATGTTAGGTTGTTAATTTGAGATCTTTTTAATCTTTTTTTTTTTTTTTTTTTTTTTTTGAGACAGAGTCTCGCTCTGTCACCTAGGCTGGAGTGCAGTGGCATGATCTTGGCTCACTGCAACCTCTGTCTCCTGGGTTCATGCCATTCTCCTGCCTCAGCCTCCTGAGTAGCTGGAACTACAGGCACCCAACACCATGCCTAGCTAATTTTTTGTATTTCTAGTAGAGACACGTTTTACCATGTTAGCCAGGATGGTCTCGATCTCCTGACCTTGTGATCTACCCACCTCGACCTCCCAAAGTGCTGGGATTACAGGTGTGAGCCACTGTGTCCGGCCTCTTGTTAACTTTTTGATATGAGTGTTTAATGGTATAAACTTCCCTCTTTACACTGCTTTAGCTGTGTCCAAGAAATTCTAGTATGTAACATATTTATTCTCAGTAGTTTCTTGAGTTCTGCCTTTATTTCATTGTTTACTACAAAGTCATTAGAAGCAGGTTAATTTCAATGTAATTGTATGGTTTTGAGTGATTTTCTTAGTATTGATTTCTATTTTTGTTGCACTGTACTTTGAGTGTGTGTTTGGTATGAATTTGGTTTTTTGAATTTGCTAAGGATCGTTTTATGGTGGATTGTATGTACATTCACAATGGTGGCAGTGGCAGTGCAGGACTGGGTGGGGTCACCAGCATTCCTGCACATGTTCTCACTTACCAGGTTGGCGGTACAGGGTGAATGGGCCCACCAGTGTCATGAGCTAGTTCACTGTGGTGGCAGAAACACTGGGGTGGGGAGAGGGGACAGGGTCTCTGGAGTCCATGTATATGCTCATGCCAGCAATGGTATTATGGCTGAGTGCTCACACATCAGTTGGGGGAGGGCAGTGGGTTGTACTCATTCTGGCAGTGGTGGCATGACATGCTACATGAGCACACTGGTGGGGGAGAAGAGGTGAGGTCTGCCCACACACATGCACCAGCAAAGAAGTGGGGGAGTGGCTTTGGGTGAGTGTGTGTTGGCAAAGTGGCACGGTGCAGGCTGAAATGGACAGATGATCAGGTGGACTGGTGCAAGATGGCAAGGGCTGGTCTGCTAGAGCTCTCCAATGGTCAGGCACAGTCACTGGCAAAGGAGCTATGATGAGGACTCTTGAGGAGCACCCTGGTTGGGCATCTGAGGCCATGCTGCCTAGCAGGTGTGGCCAGGTTGGGGCCCCAGGAGAGGCCAGCAGAGGGTGCTCAGATGGTACTGGCTCCATCTCAGGGGCATGACCACCCTGCTCTACCTAGTTCCAACAGTTACCGCATGGCTAAAGTCTCCTAGAGAACATGGTGAGCCTTGGACAATGGGTATCACTGGCCATGCTCCACTGCTAACACTGACACACCAAACCCTCTGTGCTCTTCAGTGGCTAGAGCCTGCTCTCAGCACTGCTCTAAGCATCTCTCCTCACCAACTCAAGAGTCCATGGGGGCATCGGGGCACCCTGCTGCCCAGATTCCAGAGGTTCGTTGTGAGAGCAAGCCACTCCTCATCTATTAAACTCACTTCTTCCCCAGGAGTCTCTGGAGGTCAGGAACAGGTCCTAGTGCTCAGTAGACATGTGCAGGGTTCCCAGCTTCCTCTCCCTTTGGCCCACTGTCTGTATCCTCCCTCTGTCCACTCCCAGTGCCTTCCCTCTGAAGATCTGCTTGCAATCTGCCAGTCTACCTGACGTTCCAGTCCCTCAGCATCACATGTTCCAAATGGCTGTGTCTAGTTGGTCATCTTGGCTCTGAGTATAAGTGCCTTTTAAATACCGTATTTCACTCAATCTTCCCACCAAGTGTATGCAATGGCTATCATTGATTATTTTACTGATGAAGATATTAAGGAATACAGAGATTAAGCAACTTGCACAAGGATGCAGAGAGGAAGAACCAGAACCTGAATCCAGAGCTACTTGATACCAAAGCCTGTGCTCTAAGTCACTATGCTCGATAGCTCTTCAATTTTAAAACTTTATGTAGTTTAATTATGTTTCCCTTATATTCTTGTATGTTCTATATACTCATATTTCTTGTCTCTCATAGTCTGTAGCATAACACTATTAAATAGGAAGAAAGTGATCAAATTTTCACTTTTCATTAAAAATGTGTTATTGATTTCTGTTGCAGTTTGAATAGTCAGCCATATAGACTACCTAAATAGTTCACAAAACAGGAAGAGTGCTAAAATTGACTCTTGATTAATCGGTACATATTGGCTTAGCCTGTGACCTGCTGCTTGAAAATTCTTCTAAGCTGGTGAGATTTCTAGAATTTTCAGTGACATCAGAGCATAGCACATCAAGAGTTGAGACCACACGAGTTACAACAGCACCAGGATGGTGAATAAATTTCATCTCTCTTGGTCAGTGCAGATTGATTGGTAGTGATTGTGCTGCAATTGATGAAGAAAGCCTGAAATAAACATAGAGGGGAGGTAAGATCATGTGAGCCATGAGTTTCTTATTTATAAACCTTATGTCACTCATTCGCCTTTAAGTCTGTGCAAAACCACAGTCATTACTTAGGAATTGGAGTTTGTCAACCTATAGCTTCAAGGTGTTTGGAAAAATTGATGTAATAAATGTATAGGGCCTAGTACAGTACCTGTCCTGTAGTAAATATTCAATCAATAGTGTTTATTATTATTTGTATTGTTTTAACTGTTTATAAGAAACACCTAAATAAGCTACAGGGCCTTATTGATTTCTCACTTCTTCCGCACAGAATTATATAACCAAAATGCCTGTCATTCAAAAGCCCTACCTTGTCAACAGAGTTATTCTTAATATATATTTATTTCTTAATAACTTGTGCTTCCTAGGATTTGGTGATTTACTGGACATTAGGGTAAGCCAAGCTGTTGATCTTTTTCCTCCTACAGATTCTAACCAAATTGCAGGCAGACTCAGGGGTCATATAACAATCTAGATAGCATATGGCTTTGTAATTGTTACATGCAGCAGTGGATAACTCAGGGATTCTACTTCAAATCCCAAATGGATCACTGCAGGTGAGAGGGTAGGTGATGCTTTGCTTGAGGAAGAATCAAGAGACAGAAGGAAAAACAGAGGGATTGGAGAAGAGAAGGAAGGAGAGTGAGAATGAGGCCAGGAATTAGAGGACTGTTTTCAAATTTTGGCCCAAAGAAATTCCACTGATTCTTGTGGCATGGCCATTGGATGTCAGGTTCCTTAATATCATCAATATGTAATCGCTCCACCTCCATTTAAGGGAAGGCTGAGTAGGAGAGGTGTCAGCAACAATATTAAATTCACTTTAATATTGTTCTCTCTTGGGCAGTAGATCAGTAGGTCATTTCTTTATGGAAATATGAGACAAAGGAAATTAGCTCTATCCCAAACAAGATCTGAAGTCTACTCCTTTAAATGTTTTCATAGTTATGCTGAGCCAAATTATATTTCCTTTGTCTTCTTTTATTGATTCTAAGTCAGATCATGTGGCATTGACTTTAGAATGCATGCTGCAACTGAATACAGGGTTTCAGTTGGTGTACATACAGAGTTGTTTAGTATCTTTCCCACATAAATTCATTAAGGACTTTCTGCATGGTCTGTGAGATCTTAGTTCTCTTTCTCTGCTAGTTTTCCTGAGGCTACACCTTTCCCAATCCATCCCCTCTCCTTTTCCACTCCATCACCCCATGTAATTCAAACCAGTAAGTTTTTTCTTTTTTTCTTTCTTTTTTTTTTTCAGACGGAGTTTCACTCTGTCACCAGGCTGGAGTACAGCGACATGATCTCATTGCAACCTCTGCCTCCTGGGTTAAATCGATTCCCCTGCCTCAGCCTTCTGAGTAGCTGGGACTACAGGCATGTGTCACCATGCCCAGCTAATTTTTGTATTTTTAGTAAAGACGGGGTTTCACCATGTTGGCCAGGATGGTCTCGATCTCTTAATTTCATGATCCGTCCACCTTGGCTTCCCAAAGTGCTGGGATTACAGGTGTGAGCCACTGCTCCCAGTAAAACAAGTAAATTTTTATTGAACCCCTATTATGTACTTAGAGAATGGGTGCTACTTCCAGTCCCAAATGGGATCTTCACTAGAGTCAAATGCTTTCTTCACTGGAGTCAAACACACGTATTTAAATGTGTCTTTAATAGAATCTTCAGAAGACATTATATGATGTGTTGTCTTTGTCATTCTTATCAATTTGTTGTCTTCAATATTTCATATTGTAAAGAGTGATCACAGTGATACATCTAAACCTCTGAGTTTTGCTCAGTGCTTTTATTTACAGAAGGCTGAAACTGTCACTTTGTCATTAAAGACTCATTTGAAATGGGCTGTAGCATTATGTACTTTGACGTCATAGGTAGTTAGGCACTATAAGTAAATTATAGAGTGAGTGGCAGGCTTAACTAAGGACTTTCTGATCTTCAATTGAAATTCTCTGGAAGGAATGGTTATCTTATCTTAATGGCTTAGAAATTAAGCATTTGCTTCTATTAATGTTAATAAATCTAAGTCTTCACATCCCAGCTTACCACAATGAAATTAAACTCTTAGCTTTAAATGAAGATGGCATTTTCAAATATTTAAAATGTTTATCTCCTAATAAACCAATGTTTTATGAAAGCAAACACAAATTCAGACAAACTGGGAAAAGATTACTGTGTCTTACATAGATCTGAAATCTCCTTAAATGATTTTAATTCTTATCTTCAATCTGGTCAGAGAAAGGCCAGTAGGGCAATGTGGACAAGTATGGGGTTATCTGAAGATGAAGTCTTTAAGGAGGAGAAAAGATTTCTATTTTGTTGTGTGTGACTGTTTGTTTAGGTGAAAGGGAGCTGGTAGAGTTCATGTGACAGATACTGATTAATACAAGTTTAATTTAGGTTCAATTTAAATATAGGGTAGGGGAATGTCACTACCTTTAAGCTGAAATATACTTTCATATTTCTAACAGTGATTCTTATATGAAATAAAAAGTCAAATAGATCCACATTCTAAAAATCAAGGTTTTTTTGGTCTAGTTTTTCAATATAATTTAAAACATTTTTGCAAACTAATCATTCATGAATCAAGGTGGTTATCTAATCTCAAAAATATTTAATAAAAACTGAACTTCAAAAACTAAAATTGTTGTATTTCATCAGATTGTTGTGAAGCTGAAATAAATTAAAGCACTTTTAAGACTGCTTAGCACATACTGAATGGAAAATAAATGTTCATTATCTATATTATCTTATTTTAAACATGATAGGGATTTTATTGGAAGAAACTAAAGAAAAACCAGTGTATCAATGTGTGTGTGCGTGTGTGTGTGTGTATTCCATGTCTGGTCAAGAGAATAAAGTATATATAGAAAAACAAAAAATAAAAAATAAAAAAAAACAGTCTTAAAAATATAATCATATCCATTTGAAAACCCAAAAGAATTTAAGCTGCTTAGAAATCCTCATTTGGGAATACAAATTTTTAATAAGAATAAATAAAATGTCATTTTTATAGAATCTGAGAATTTAAAATATCTTAGAAATTAGAAATTCATATTTTCATCTGTTAGGAGATTTTGAGCGCAGGTAAGAATATAAAAAATAGCAATAAACAATAAAGATTACTATTCTCACAGACAAGACTTTCATAAGAAAAGAGGTACAGGGTTGGTTCAGATGCTTAAAAATGTATGGCCTCTGAGTCATTTCTTCTATAATTTTCTTGACCTTCTTTTCAGTTACAGTACGGCTACAGAAGCTCCAAGTATTGCATCTTCACACATCAATGTCTAAAATTAGGGGAAAACTGACCTTCTTTCAACAACTCTTTCTTTTTTATTTTCCCCCAGGGTACAAAATGAAAGACCTGGAAGGCATTTCTTCCAATTCCATCAGCCAAAACTAGGTTATATATCCATTCTTGCCTTTAGAGAGACTAAGAACGTGAATGTCACACAGATGGGATCTCAGAAAGGAAGTGGGTGGCATGGATTCTTGTTTAGGTAACTAGTGATATCAGTAGTGTCAGCAGTATAGTATAAGTGTGGGCTTTGGGGCCAACTTCCTAAGTTCAATTCCTGGCTTATCCATTTCTTGAGTAATTATTTAACTTCTTGGGCTTTTAATTTCCTCATATATAAAATGCGGATAAAACAGTTTCTCCTTCAGTTCATGTCAGCTATCTTTATTATAAAATATTTGGTTATAATATATATAGTAAAGCACTGCATTGTTTCATTAACTCTGAACAAAAGTTTGAATCTCTAAGTAATTCTTTAGAAACTCCGGTCCAGCTAAGTCAAGTTTTTAGAAATGCAAAATGCCATGTTAGAATGGAAAGTGAAATTACATCAATTCCATCTTAATGATTTCTACAACTAATTTTTAGCTACGTCAGACCCATAGCGAACTCCAAAATATTTGCTCTACCATCCCCCTTCCCCTATAACAAGAGAAACTGAGTACAGGGAAAACTGAATTAATCTCCAGTTCATCTATGAGTATAGGGGAAATATTCACTCATTTAGTGTTTCTGAGTTAGTAGTCAGAATCCTGCCATAATTTCCCATGAAAATATATATGTGTATGTATATGTTTGTAAGTATGAGTGACACAATGTGTGTATGTGTGTGTGTGTGTTTATAATATGGTATAATATGGCAAATCTTCCTTTCTTTTATGCTGGAACAATTACACTCCAACACTGAAACAAAAAGAGAATAATTCAAGTAGATTCAAATGGAGAGATTAACATGGCAGGTAAGAATAAGCACTCATTTGGTTGTTGATTATTATCAATTAATACTTATTAGTTAACAACAACTGCAAGATGTCACATAAGAAGCATCAAATTCATCTGTGCCCTTAAGATGCATATGATTTATTTAAAGATCAAATTCAACATACATCTAAGTCACTGTAGTGGTAAACTCTATCGCTCTGAACTGCATTGAGAGAAGTTTGAGTAGGCAGAGATTAGGGTGGACCAGCAGCACTGCAAAGAATTCAGGAGGTAGGGAAGCTCAAACTGCTCCTCAAAGACAAAAGAGAAAAGACTCCAGGACATGGCGAAGGATGCTTGGGTGCACTGGCTAGATGGAGTGATATATGAATAAATTGGAATATTTGTTTTGATAAAGGTTAATGGGTTAAACAAATATTTACTGAGTGCCTACTAGTGCTAAGCCAGTAGTATTAGGTGATAAGCATGCAAAATTTCACAATAAATGTTCCTCAAGCAGCTTGTTTGAATAGATGTCTTGGGTTAAGAGAGGGGTAAGTAGATAAAACATTTCATACAGATTAAGTAATAGGTTCCATTCTTGGTTATTTACTGAGATTTACAAATCAAGTCCTCAAAAATAATTATATAACATACATGTTATATTGATTTCTTTTTCCTTCATATAATACAAATAATAATCATGTCACATACATTTTGAAAGAGCATAATAGTGAAACTAGTGTTATAACTGTTGGTTTATCTTTAGTTTTTTCCAACAAAATCTCTATCATGTTTAAAATAAGATAAATAGATAATGAACATTTATTTTCCATTCACTGTGTGCTAAGCAGTCTTAAAAGTGCTTTAAATGCATTTATTTCACCTTCACAACAATCTTATGAAGGAGTAATTCCAGTATTTACAATTACTCAATAAGGAAACAGGTCCAGCAACATGATGTAACTCACTTAAGATGACAGAGGTGGTAACTGGTAGAGCCAATCTGTGAACAGTCTAGATTCAGAGACTGTCCTCTTAACCATTATTCTATATTTGACTTATGAAAATTAATAGAAACACAGAATCCATGTATTCATTATTTTTGAATTTCTATATAGTGCATCCTGAAATTTTAGAGGAACACAAAAATATTACTGTTTTTCAATAATGGCTTTTTGAAATTTATTTACTTTTTATTATAATTTACTTATTACTTTTCTTAAAATTTACTTTTAAAATTTCACATTCCTACTAAGATGTTTTATGAATATGACTGTCATTTGTGCTTAAATTCCTACTTTAAAAGGTGAGTTTACATGAAACAATATTGCATTTCTTGCCTTTAGTGATATCAAGGATAACAAAATCAATTTTACTGTAAGTACAATGTGTGAAGAAAGATGTTCAACATCAATGCTCTAGTCTTTCAGTCTGACATTTCTTTGTGAAGTGGGCAGAAAATTAAATTGCCTGAAATTAAAGGAGAAAAGCACACACCATGAAAAGTAACATGCCCAATGACAGCTGAGGTCATGCTTCCACTGAGGTAAGTGTTAATTTTACCATATGAATTTCACTGATGTTAATGGGAGTTGTGCAATCATCCTTCTTTATGTTCTCTGAATCATTACACCTTAACATCCTCAAAGTATTAGACTTTTCCTGGCATCTTACGTTAGTTTTAGTGTATAGCATTATTTATATATTTGCTTAAAACATTGAAATTAATGCCATTAAATACTTTAGTTTTAAGGTTTTAAGCTGCTCTCATCCAACCTTTGCCCCAATAGCCAAGATTTTGAAATTCGACATCTTTACTCTTTTAAATAAGCACTTAAAATTAGAATACATTGGTCATTATTTGAGTATCCAGGGTTTTACAGCAAGTATTTTTGAGGCCTATTTGAGAGCCCAGTGCACTCTGCTGGGGTTCTTAGGAAATAAGAAGAGAGATCAGATACAGATGTTGACGTAAGGGCACACTGATCTGGTATAGAAGATGAGGAAAGAAAATGACAAGTCTAGGCAGTAGCTAAGTCCATATACTGACTTTATGAAAGTTAGTAAAGGGTGATTTGTACCTCAGAAACAGCTGGAAGCTAAGTACTAATATTACTAAAGATCTTATATTTCACCTCTAACTTTCCCTCTGGTGGGAGGAAGATGGTAGAGGGAGGGAGGTGTTGTCCTTCCAAAGTGGGCAAATTTCAGCACAACTGACTATGAGCAAGGAAGCACCATTTTAAGTGGAAATTATGCAATAGAAAGCGCCTGACAAGAATGCCTGATATGTGGTAAGCACTCAGTGAATCGCCTTTGAAGTTCAAGAAGAAGAAGAAATCTCTTTGAACTAAGGATCAAGGTTAACTTCATTAATGCATCATGGATAAGGGTATGAAGATGTGAGGGAGTGATATTTCATGCTAAGGAAACAGCAGGAACAGGGAATGAAGGCAGGAAGGCAAATAAAGTTCAAGAGCAGATCTTGAAGGGGAGTAAAGCATACCACCTTGGGGTTTCAGAAGTTGATGGGAGCAGTTTTGGTTGTCACAATGACTGAGAAGTGTTGTTGACATTAACTGCACTGAAGCCAAGAAGGCTAATAATTCTGTAATTAGTGACACAGAACAAAATGTTGTTGCCCCTAGAAAAGCCTAAAGCACTCCAGTTGAGAAAACCTGAGAGTACAGCTCACTAAAGAAAGAAGAGAGAAGTGAGTTTAGATATTGGACATTAAATGCCATGCAGAAAAAAATGAGTCTTAATTGTAGGAAATGAGAAGTCTTTGAAAGTATTGGAATTGAGGAATGGCATGAACGGACTTTGGAAGTGTTGTAAATAAGGAGTCACATGATTCAAGAAGATGAATTTGGCATTCACTCATAAGATGACTGAGTTTGGGGAAAACTGGCAATGAGATTACTGAGGAGAGATTTATAAACCACGAGAATATATAGTAAGAAAATTATGATAATGCCAAAGTCTCCATGGTAAGAGGCTAAGACTCCAATGTCTTACCCATATTTTTATTCCTCGTAAAGCAATTACTTCATCATCATTATTATTATTATGATTATTATGTATTGGAGATTGATATCCAGTGAAATCTTCAAATTTTTCTGAGGGTTTGAAACATGAAAAGGGGAGGAAACCATATCTAATATTTCAAAGCCAGAATTTATTCTTCTATCCCACTCTTTATTCTGTCACAGTAACTTTGCCTTAAGGGACAGAGTGGGAAAGCAAGTGCCAGAAATGCAATTTTAGTAGCACGGCACACCCTGATTAGTGGAGAACACGCCTCAGGTTCTCTGTCAAAGCCAACACCACTCCACTTCTTAAGTTCTTCATGACTGGAAGCCACCATCCCAGAAACACTTGGAAGTGATGGAATGAGTAAGACAAACACTGACATATTCAAGCACACATCTGCACGCAAACTCTTCCACTCTATCTCCTAGAAGGAAGTAAAGTGAAGTAGCCATTAGTGATTATAAGAACATATGTAAATCTTAAATTTCTTCTTTAAATTTCATTTACTTTTATTAATAGTTAAAAATCCAAATAGCTTGAAACTAATTGTTCCTTCCTGTTTGCTTTAAAGCAAGGGCTGAAAATGATGGCCACACCATGCCAACCACACGGACCACATTTGTACAAAGGGCTTTGACGGCTTACGTTTCACATGCTATTGGACCTAATCACAAAACCATTTTATGGCTGGGTGCGGTGGCTCACACTTGTAATCCCAGCGCTTTGGGAGGCCGAGGCGGGTGGATCACCTGAGTTCGGGAGTTCAAGACCAGCCCCACCAACATGGAGAAACCCTGTCTCCACTAAAAATACAAAATTTACCAGGTGTGGTGGCACATGCCTGTAATCCCAGTTACTTGGGAGGCTGAGGCAGGAGAATCAGTGTAACCTGGGAGGCGGAGGTTGCGGTGAGCCGAGATCGCACCATTGCACTCCTGCCTGGGCAACAAGAGTAAAACTCCATCAAAAGAAAGAAAGAAAGAAAGAAAGAAAGAAAGAAAGAAAGAAAGAAAGAAAGAAAGAAAGAAAGAAAGAAAGAAAGAAAAGAAAGAAAGAAAGAAAGAAAGAAAGAAAGAAAGAAAGAAAGAAAGAAAGAAAGAAAGAAAGAAAGAAAGAAAGAAGAAGAGAGAGAGAGAGAGAGAGAGAGAGAGAGAGAGAGAGAGAGAAAGAAAGAGAAAAGAAACATGCTTTGAGGGATTCAATTCTAATTCTTCCTCCCTACCTATCTGACCTCTCCAAAAATATTTGAGAGAATTATAATGAAAGATTGGCTTGAGACAGCAGGAAAAAATTGTGAAATTATAGACTCTGGGAATGGAGAGGTATATTAGAAGTTATCTGGCCGGGTGTGGTGGCTCACGCCTGTAATCCTAGCACTTTGGGAGGCCGAGGCAGGTGGATCACAAGGTCAGGAGATCGAGACCATCCTGGCTAACACAGTGAAACCCCATCTCTACTTAAAAAACAAAAACAAAAACCATTTTATGTTCTTGAAAATGTTTTTGTGTGACTTCTTAGATGAGTGTCTATAAACACTACTTTATGTGTTATGTTAATGCACCCAGCAAATAATTTCTATCTAACTACATAAATCATGATGTTCAATACTTTAATTATATATTGTTTCAAAGATAATTTGTCATTCTCTGTTTTTTTCACTCTGTTGACTTTTAGGTCACCACTTACTTTTGCATGCCATTTTGTATTTTATAGAATTCTGTAAAGTCTCTACTTGTTGTTTTCTTTCTCAATTAAAGAAAAGTTATTTTATATCAGGAGTTGCAATCTCAAATTCACAAACTTAAGATAATCTGTTTCAGTGAAGACTGTGGTAAAACTAGGCAGAGTATGCCTCATTTAAAGGCATTCACCTCCAATGTTCTTATCAATTATCATGCTGGACACACAAAGCATATGTTCTGGCTGGATTAGACTTATGGACAGCTACCTTGAGATTCCAGACCATAAAGCTTTTCTTCAGTTCTTTAATTGTTAATAGATAACTCCAGGTAGGGCAATTCGTGGGGAATGCTACTTGTGAGTTGAAAATTTGGTAGCGTCAGTCCCCTGATGCAGGAACTTCTGAACTTCCTCTGTAGACTCTGGAAGAGTTGTAATAATATAGTTTCTGTTTCAGTAGGAAGCAAGTATATGCCTGTGTCTGGTACTTTTTACTAAAAACTGTTCCTTGTTCTCAGGTCAAGTGAGCCTCCCTGGATGTCAGTTAACCAAAAAGAAAAGATAATGGGTGGAGATCAGAGAAAACATTCTTGGATATTAGCTGGCTTCCAACTTGGTGGTAGCTCACACAGACCCACAACGATAGCCAAGGTGCTAGAAAGAAATTTACAGCCATGGGCAGAATGTGGCGTAACCATAAATCCTAAGCATATACTTTATTTCTGATAAGCATATTCCCTAAAGCACAGTCATATTTCCCTATTAATGTTAATTTCATATCTGTCCAATTGTTTAACTGGCTCAGCAATTAGTTAGTTGTCTAACTAGATACAGGAAAATCTTCTACGGGTTAATTACATGTTACATAAAAGAGAATTTTCTATGTTCCATTTTCTCTGAGTTGTCTGTTACACACACATTTATTTTTACAAGGCATTTATTATTTTATACACTATTATAAATCTTATATTAAACTTTACATGATAAAAATGCAAACAAAGCCCACTCTGCCATTCATTCTCAGCATTAAAAATAATCGCTGACTTTGAGAAATGAGCCTCAAAATCAAAGAGCTATTTCCAGAATAATTAAATGAATAAGATGGTATCTGTTCACTGCTGCCACAAATAAAAGGAATATACATATAGATGCCCTACTATGTGCCATATACATGTCTCTCAAAAATTTCATACTAATTCAATTTTCACAATAACCTGTAGGCTTGTTTTACTAGCATAGATGAGCAAACTGTGTAACAGAAAAGTTAAATAACTTGAACAATTTAATACATCTAGAAAAGAAAAAAAATCAGGATTCAAATGCAGGTCTCTCTGATTCTACAGAACACTGCTCAATTAAAAAATTTACATACAATTATCCACTACCTCATTAACTAGTTCGTCCTTTCCAAAGCTAAGGAAGTGGTTTATTTTTTTTCCATGAAATTGTCAGTTGCGATGCAATGTGAGGTGTTCTTGCATTGTTCTATTTTCATGCACCTACACCTGTGTGGGTATTAGAAGATGAATCAACAGCAAGAAGGTTCCTAACTACTGTTCAACCAACTGAAGAATTACTATAGACAGAGATAATTTATAGTCTCAAATTTTGAGCATTTCTGGAAACTGGCTTATTGAAAAATAGATTGTGATATTACAGAGATTGCAAGAAGAGAGTAATAGGAGATATCTTCAGAGAGGAGACATTATGGAAAGATGTAAACTAGGAATATATGAAAGCTTACCAGTTGGGGAAGAGACACTCTCTTCAATATACAGTGCTTGGAAAACTGGATATCCACATGCAGATAAATGAAACTAGAACCTGTCTCTCACCATACACAAAAACCAACTCAAAATGGATTAAAGACTTGAAAGTAAGGTCCTAAACTATGAAACTAACAGAAGAAAATACAGAGAAAATGCTTCATGACTTGTCCTTGAAAAATATTCTTTAGATAAAACTTCAAAAGCACAAACTACAAAAGCCAACATAGACAAAAGGGATTACACCAAACTAAAAGGATTCTGCACAGCAAATAAAACAATCAATAGAGTAGAGACAACCTACAGTATAGAAGAAAATATTTGCAACCTATGTATCAAAGGATTAATTTCCAGAATACATAAGGAACTAAAAAAATTCAATAGCAAACCCCTAAATAATCTGATTTTTAAAAAGCAAAATATATGAACAAACTTTTATCCAAAGAAGATATACAAATGGCCGACAGATATATTTTAAAAATACTAATATTCAGAGAAATGTAAGTCAAGATCACAATGAAATATCTCACTCCAGTTAGAATGGTTATTATCACAAAGAGAAAACAAATAATAAATGCTGGTGAGAATGTGGAGAAATAGGAACTCATACACTGTTGGTAGGAATGTAAATTAGTAAGGCATTAAGGACAACAATATGGAGGTTTCTCAAAAAATTAAAAATAGAACTGACATATGATCCAGCAATCTTGCTCCTGGGTATTTATCCAAAAGAAATGAAATCAGTATAATTTCTGATATCTGCACTGTCATGGTCATTGCAGCATTATTCACAATAGCCAAAATATGGAACCAACCAACATGTCCATCAACAGACGAATGGATAAAGTGCAGATATACAAAATGGAACACTATTTAGACATAAAAAGAATGAAATTGTGTCATTTGCAGCAACAGGGATGAGCCTGCAGGACAGTATATTATGCAGAAGTCATGCGCATGACTATTAGACCCTGAAGGATGGGGAAAGGGAGGATATGGAGAGTTTGGCTAGCAGGTATAAAATTACAGCGAGATGTAAGAAATAAGTTCCAGTGTTCTACAGCACTATAGGGTAAGTACAGTCCACAGTAATTTATTGTATATTTTCAAATAACTGGTAGAGAAGATTTTGAATGTGCCCAACACAAAGAAATAATAAGTTTGAGGTGATGGATATGCTAATTACCCATATTTGATCATTACACATCATATATATGTGTTGAAATATCACTCTGCATTCTATAAATATGTGTAATTATTACATTTCCAATAAAAATAAAAGAGTGCTTCTGTGTTTGGATCTCAATTATTTCTCCTAACACCACTATTTTGATTAAATATTTCAGAACAAAGAGAATAATACTACGTGAAGATATTCTGAGTCAAAACCAATTTAAATCCTAGTTTAATTGGTAGGTTCTAGAGCCTAAAAATATTCTAATTTAATGAATTTCTTACAGGGAACATATAATAACACATAAAATTTAAAGCACCATAATTTCCTCTGAAAGGCAATGCAAAGCTCAGTCTCTTTCAAAATATGACTACTTTCTTAATAAAACACAGGCTTGGTTTTCTCATCCAAATATTTCATATAAAAAGCAAAGAAGCATCAGGCATAGCTATTCCACTATTGACCTTCTTAAACTAAGATTCAGCCATGCTGAACAAGATTTAAGTTCCTAGACCATGATTCTTACATGAATAAGAAAGTTAATAAATATTTGTGAATTAAGTAATTCATGAATGTTATGGAAAAATCTGTTTAAAATAATATAGCATGATTTATAATTTCAATAACTATATACATGAATTGAAAATGAAAAGCTGGGTCAAGTTGAATGAGCACAATAAAATCTGATTATTAATGCCACAGAAATCAAAGCAGAGATATCCTGGCAGATCACTATTTTCCCCTTCCCATAATATATTTTCTCATGTATGACATTATGATGTCAAGTCATTTTAGGTTTAATTAGTGTACAGGAATTCTTGTAATGCACATCATATGGTTTTATTACTATGACCATGAAGCAGCCACAAAAAACCCCACTAGTATTAGCGTCTATCAAATTCTTTTCTGAAGGTGATATTTACACCCACATATCCATCTATCTAACCATCCCATACATCCATCAATCTATTTACTATTAGTTATTTCTCTAGTGTAACCATTCTACACATAATTATTGCCTTTTTCTTTGGAAAATATTATTCAACTTGGCCTATATAAAATGATTCCACTTCAGACTGAGTGCAGTGAACACATTATTATCAGGAGGCTATACCAAGTGTCATACCAGCAAGTACAGGATGTTACAAGAGAGGACTGTGAGAATTGTTCCATCCCCATGGTCAATTGCTGATAATATCTGTATTGAGTTTTTCTCGATTACTACTACTATCTATGTTGTGAGATTCTGGGTACTAAATTAAGCACTTGATCATGTGCTGCCAAACATCTAAAATTGTTTCTTGGAGGAAAATGACAAGGCTGCCTATGAACACCTTTGTTGGGATATGGGCTGGTCCTCTCTAAAGTCTCTTCAGTTTCATAATCATTTGCCAATAATGACAGCCACTGATCTGGTTTCCAAAGCATGTGCCTTAACTTCAATGACCAAAATAAAAGTCAGACTTTCCAGACCTTCATCACGTACTGCAGCCCAGAATCTCTGCTCTCCAACATCTAATTCTTCAGGTGAGAGAAATGGTTTTAAGGGAGCATCATCCAAGGGCATTAAATCTCAGAGGCACTTCAAAATTTATTATTAGATAAAGGCAGATCACATTTCTTTAGCCTTTCAGAATTTGATTACGTAGAGCTTCATTCTGATGTGATGCTGATGTTTTCAGTTTTTTCCAATGGTTACTACAAGAAAAAGTTTCAAATCTAGAAACATATATTCTATATCAGTCAGTATCCAATATGGAAATAAGTGAAACATCACCATACTGTTCAGTATCAGATGTATAAATACATTAATATAAGTTTAATTGATTTTATCTGACTACCTAAACATTTATCTCTAGGGGATTGGTTTATCATTATATTATCAATGTGACTTCTGCACTTAGTATCCTTTTTTAGCGTATAGCCCTCCCCCTAATTCAGACAGCAGTTAGGATGTTCTGTATTGGGGCTGGGAGTAGTGGCTCATGCCTGTAATCCTAGCACTTTGGGAGGCTGAGGTGGGCAGATCACCTGAGACCAGGATTTTGAGACCAGCCTGGCCAACATGGTGAAACCTGTTTCTACAAAAAATACAAAATTTATCTGGGCATCGTGGCACATGCCTGTAATCCCAGCTACTCAGGAGGCTGAGGCAGGTGAATCACTTAAATCTGGGAGGCAGAGGTTGCAGTGAGCCGAGGTCATGTCACTGCACTCCAGTCTGGGCAGCAGAGCAAGATTCTGACTCAAAAATATATATATACATACATAATAAAAAAATAAAAAGTTGTATATTGATTGTCTCCAGTAGTGGCTGATACATTAAAATTCAACAGAAATAAAATTACCTATTAGATTTTGAGTTCAAACATCCAAAATTACTTGGAAGAATGCATAGTCAGTAAAGAAGTTGTTTTTCCTGTATTTGCTTTCTCTTCAGGGCAAAGTTCCATAGGCTGAGAAGAGGAAGAGAATGAGGAGCAAAAATGAAAAGTCTAGACATTTGTGACATCACTGAGAAAGAGAGTGCTTTACTGACATCCATAGATCAAGTCTCCATACTGGAAGAAAATGACTAAAACCTTTGATGAATTGGGGCTCCCAAAGAGCAAAGTGTGCCTGGGCCTGTGGGCTGAGACAGCTGACAGTTTCCTTTAGCCTGAAGCAGTACAGCAGAAGCAAAATTTCTCCAATGAAAAATACTCATAGAGCCAGAAGGCCTAACATGTCCTTGGAATGAGGACAAGGAGGCTGCAGTGGCAACGTACAAGGACCAGTGACCACAGAGCAGACTGGAAGAAGGAAGTCTCAGTGGGTGCCAGCAGGGATAGCTGATGACACTGAGGGCCAGACGGCCCCCCACCTGGCATTTTGTAGACACAGTCCTGGAGGACAGTCAGTTAGCGCTGACTGAGACTGAGCTTCTGCCACTTGATGAAACCAGGGCCCAGAATACAAATTAAGTTCAGCAAGAGCAAAATACAGAAAACTGTTTCTTACATACCTGAACGCCTGAGCTTATGCAGAGGTTTCTCTCTGCTACAAGCTTATGCATGACATATAAGAGAACTCCTATTAATCAAATATTGTATACTAAGGATTATATTTGCGTAACACAGATAATTATTTTATTTACTACTTCCTAAATCTTAACTCTCTAAACTATTATATCATTTTTTAATTTATGGATTATCCTTAATTTCTTAATCATGAGTACATATTAAGGTGTATTATGAAAATATTTGTTTACTCCATGTTGTACTTCACTTTTTGAATATTCTTCTTATTGTTGGAAACAAGAATGATGGCCAATATTTTTATTGGAAAGAATATATTTTTAAAATATACAGTAGCAACAATAGCTTATAGACCTCGAATGCAAAAATAAAGCTTTAAAATATTCCCTTTTGTTACTGTTTGCATCTTTAGTTGCAAGCACTATAATTCTCAAATTTTTATTTACATTGAAATTGAGAATATTCAGCATTTCAGCCCTCCTACTCTACTCTTAGACCAATTTCTTGACATTTTCATCTGATTAGAAAAGGTACCACGTGGCTGCAAATTCTAAATTCTGGGATCTAATTCTCCCTAACATGCTGCACAGTGGCTTAACAATGCAATAAACTCTACTAGGGGAACTGGAAAAACACATCAATTGCCCAAACACTCAAACAAACAAACATACTCCATTGGAATGGGAGAGTGAGAAAAGGCAGAGAAGATATATACATATATATACACACATATATATATGTATATATATATATCTGGTTAGACATGCCAGAAGAAATTACGGTTCTGTTTGGTGGCTTACATCTCTTTTGAATTATTTTTTTCCTAGTATTAATGTAAAATCTAAGTCTTGATTGATTCTGAATTGTATAAATGCACAATTAAGTTTGTAATAGGGTTATTCATTTGTTTTAATCATCATTACAGTTTGCTTTATACTGTTTCCCATAGAAAATGAGATTTTCTTATTCTGTACATGGCTACTTTTAAATGTAAAAAAAAAAAAAAAAGGCTTTCTAAAACATAATGTAAACTGGAGAGAATTGAGGTAGCTTGTCTAAAATTTATTGCTTATGGCTAGGCTTCGTTGCTCACATCTGTAATCCTAACATTTTAGGAGGCCAAGGTGAGGGGATCACTTGAGGTCAGGAGTTCAAGACCAGCCGGGCCAAAACCCAGGAAGTGGAGGTTGCAGTTAGTAGAGATGAAGCCACTGCACTCCACTCAAGCCTGGGTGGCAGAACGAGACTCTGTCTCAACAAATAAATAAATAAATAAATAAAATGCATTGTTTGTTATTCTATATGCTAGTTTTAAAATGTGCAAGATACATTTTTATGTTTTCCTCCTACAGATTACATAGGAATAGTTTTCTACCATAAAAATATACCATTATTCTTTTTTTTTTTTTTTCAAGTCTTCCAATCCTGTGAGTCTTGGATAGAAGACAATGTGTCCTCTGACATCTACTAATGGACAATGATCACAGACTAGTGCAGGTGGGAAATGCTATTTTAGGGTAATAGCTCACACCTGGAAAGGTCTATTTTTTTTCTCTAGGATCTTTTTACACAGCAGTGAAAATAAACTAATTAGGTCAAAGCACCACATTGGGACCTATGAGCTATGACGCTCTCTCTCAGTGGTGTCCCCGCAAGAGGCCACTGTCCAAAGACAAGGAAGTAATAAACTCCAACCAGAATAGGAGCTCTTGATTTAACCATTTCTTCTTTCACTGCAGTTGCCATTATGTTTCACTGCAATTTATTTCATGCGAGCTTCACAGTGGAGAAAATTAGTATAGAGGGAGGAAGAAGACATGAGAAAGGAAATAGTAACAAAGAAGAAGTTGGCTTTTCTAGAAACATAGTCTCTGTTCATTTTGAAGTGGAGACAGAATGCTGACAAGCAGGGATCAAGGGTGGATTCTTGGCCGGGCGTGGTGGCTCAAGCCTGTAATCCCAGCACTTTGGGAGGCCGAGACGGGCGGATCACGAGGTCAGGAGATCGAGACCATCCTGGCTAATACGGTGAAACGCCGTCTCTACTAAAAATACAAAAAAAAAAAAAAAAAAAAAAAAAAACTAGCTGGGCGAGGTGGCGGGCGCCTGTGGTCCCAGCTACTCGGGAGGCTGAGGCAGGAGAATGGCGGGAACCCGGGAGGCGGAGCTTGCAGTGAGCTGAGGTCTGGACACTGCACTCCAGCCCGGCGACAGAGCGAGACTCCGTCTCAAAAAAAAAAAAAAAAAAAAAAGAGTGGATTCTTAAGCTGCTCCAGGTATCTAAGAAAACTGTACATTGCCAGCACTCAAAGAAATGGAAGTACTAGGCATAGGCACCTCTGCTTTTATCCTTTTGATAATTTTACCCATAGCACAAACGGGACAAAAAAGTCAAAAAGCAAAATCAACAAGAACTTGAAATTTTTCCTCCTATAGATGCCTCTTGTTTTAGACAAACTGTCTTAGGAAGTTTGGCCTCATAACCACCCTTAGTATACAGTTTGTGGGGTCTATGGGAGTAAGACAGCGAATGGTATAGGACCCATTTTTACTTCTTTCACCAGTGCTTCTTAATTCAATAAAGCAAGTTTGGATTTGCCACATTGAGGTCCTTTAACAAAATATTTTCTGACTATGATTTCCCTTACATTACACTAGGGCACTTAAAAGTTTCATTCAACAGATCATTATTGATCATCTGTAACACACATGTGTTGTGCTAACTGCAAGGAAGTACAAAGATTTAAGACATTCTGTGCCCTCTGTGGTGACTGAATAGCACATACTTGCTATGTATAATAAGTTAAAAATACTTGTAAATGAGAAAAATAATCATAATCCCATCACTCACCCTAAAATTTCTTATATTTCATGTTTTGTCTTTTTGCATAAACATTCTCATATATTTTAAACTTGTTGTTAGACTGTAAGTATTACTGCAAGTTGTTCATATTTTAACGCTCAACTTGTACTTTTCATGGCTACAAACTGTCATTATTCTACTATTATTGGATATTGGGTTTAATTTTTTTAATAGAAAATACCATTTTATTCAATACTTACAGAGCATGCACTACATGCAGGCAATAGTGCTGGTTGTCAGGGATACAATGTACACCAAGGGGTAACAGTCTAAGTTCAAGACAGGCTTATAAACAAAGGATTAAAATGCAGTGAGATGTGTGTGTGTGGATCTACCAGTAGATTGAAGCATGTTACAGTGAGTTTCTTATGGGCCAAAATGGCCAAATCATAGTCATCTGAAATAGTTTAACCAAACACAATGTGCTACATAACCCCTGACAATAGAAGACAGAGAGGGCTTCAGAGAAGGCTTAATATTTGAGTAGAATTCTAAAGGAAGATTTGGATTTTATACAGCAAACAGGTAAAGCAGTACTGTTCCATCTTTCATCTATTTTCATACAGCTAGGGGACGCGGCACCTTCTCAGTGTTAACAGTGCCTAGGGGCTGCAGTCATGCTCAACAGGGTTCTTCATCCCTGCCGGGAAATATGAAATCTTTGAGAAGAGTGAGAAGGACATGTACAGTTGGAAAAAGCCTCCAGATGATATGGATTATTGTATCTTTTTCAACCTTCCCAAATCTCCTTCCTGTGTGTCTGAAAAGTCACAGCAAGAGGTAGGAGAGCCACACATCCTGTGTGATTGAAGCAAGGAGGGAGACAGCAGCAGGAGCCAGAGTGTAAAAGGCCATGGAAATCAGATGAGGAGTTGAGATTTGGCCTTGCAATTGATGGGCAACCGTGAAGGGTTTTGAAGTGGTGTAGTGAAGTGAGTCGATTTGGACCTAGAATGCTAGGTCTGAAAGTAAGGCAGGAGACAGACTGAAAAGGAAGGGACTACAGATGAGAGGAATAATTCTCTAGTGGACAGAGAGGAGTGTCCAAGCAAGGCAACCCCAGGGAAGTTTCCCTTTGATAAAAATTATATCCATAGAGGTGGAGGTTGCAGTGAGCCGAGATTGCGCCAGTGCAGTCCAGTCCGGGGACAGAGCGAGACTCCATCTCAAAACAAACAAACAAACAAACAAAAAAACCCAAAACAAATTATAACCATAATTATCAGGAGTAGTGCCACTTGACAGAAAGTTATGTTTTCATTTCTCTTAAAAGCTATTTTTAAGTTACATTCAGCAAATGAGGAGTGTGTGTGTGTGTGTGTGCGCATATTCACATACATGCAAACACATAAAAGGTATGAATAAATATCCTGTTTTACCACATGCCTCTCCAAAACTAAGCATTATCCACACAATGCTAGACAAATACATGTACACTGATATGATGTTTTCTTAGGTTATTAATCGCAATGAAGGGTCTGTGTCAAGAAGCACAAGAATCCCAATGTACACATACTACTTTAAACACACCGGAAAACACAATGCGCTATTCTGGGGCAATCTTTACGGAGATATTAGTACACTAGAATATGTACTGAGGGGAGTTACCAGGATGGACGTAGTAATGATAATCTTGTTATTTGAGAACTGTTTGACATAAATGGTGATATTTACATTGGGGGACCAAATACTCAAGGAACAAGTAATGACAATCTTCAAATATTTGAAGGTTTGTCACAGTGAAAATATTAATGTTTTGATTGATTCAGAAGACATATCTAGGCTACATGAGCATATATTTAATGGAATTAAATGAAGATTCATCCAGAAGCCACTAGTTTTAGGAACTGGAACTCAAGACTGATTTATGCTGTTGCATGAAGCAATAACCCTCTTACCACTACACATATCCAAGCTTTCAGAAACAGTACAGTATGGAAGATTATGTGCGTGGATGTGTGTGTGCAAATGTGACCATGTGTGAGAGATAGAGAAAAGAGAGGAAGAGGAAGAGAAAGCGGGGAGAGGTACATAAGGGACAGTTAAGTGGGATATTTTTGATGTCTGTCAACAGACATAATTCAAATGCAGGGTTAGATAATGTAAACGTACAAGTCCTGCTAATTCATGGTTAATATGCACCTTAGGAGTATGGGAAACAAAAAAATAATACTGAGGCTAAGTAATCAAGAAGCATTCCTTTCTCCAATGGCTCTGAACGACTTTTCTTTCTCATCTAACACAAGAATTGCAAGATGATCCATTCCTGAATGCTGAAAAGGCAGGTGTGGAGAATTCATGTGCATTCTTAACTCACTGCTTTCAGCAAGCCCACCTTCACCAAACTCCCCGATGTCACAGAGACTTCGTTTCTATCCTTATCTAATTGAATTACCTGCAATAATGGATACTCACTACTCCCTCCTTGAAATTGTTTTTTTCTCGTCTTCCATGAAAAGGTGTTTTCCCTCTTTTTTTCCACTGGACCACAGGCTAAGTTAAGGCATGGGCTGTATTTGTTTTGCTCATTTCTGTGTACCTAGAGCAAAGCATAGTACTTAAAAAAGGTAGGTCTTACTAATATTACTTGCCAGCTCATTCTCCTCTTTCTAGCTTTAAATACAGGCATTCCTCAGGCTTCTTTACCAGTTTACTAATTTCTTCTTACTTGTGCTTTGACATTGATGAATCATCTTCAGGAAGATCACAAATTCTAAACACAGATAGCCAAAATCCAAGCTGACGTTTTAAAGCTGCAGATGTTAAACATATTAGTCTCAGTAACTCTTTGGACTGTTAAAAATTATTGAGAACCCGAAGAGCCTATGGTTATGTATGATATATTTATTGATATTTACCACATTAGATATTCATACAGAAATTTATTAACTCATTCATTTAAAATAATAAAAGTTCCATTACCAATGAAAAGAAACATAACACTTTTCTGATAAATAACAATATATCTGAAGAAAAAGAATAGTGGGATAATAATGTGGTTGTAAAGTTTTGCAAATTTAATGTGTAGCTTACAGAAGATTAATGTATACTCATATCTGCACTGAATTTTTCTATGGTATGCTGTTTTGGTTAACGTATGTGAATAAAACATCTCTTCATGAAAATATGTAGTTGGGAAAGGAAGCTGAATTTCAATAATTTTATCAGGTAATTATAAGTATTCTTTGATATTACACTAAAATTCAACAAGCGCTAGGTTCTTAACAGTTGATTTCAATGTGAAATCTAAAATCAGGATTTTGTTTTGTTTTGTTTTTAAGACAGGGTCTTGCTCTGTCGGTTCAAGTGATTCTCCTGCCTCAGCCTCCTGAGTAGCTAGGTTACACGTGCATACCACCTCACCCAGCTAATTTTCGTATTTTTAGTAGAGATGGAGTTTCACCATGTTGGCCAGGCTGGTCTCAAACTCGAGACCTCAAGCACTTGACCCCCGTCGACCTCCCAAGTGGTGGGATTATAGGCAGAAGCCACTGTGCCTGGCCTAAAAATCAGATTGTTATAGATTGAATTGTGTCCCCCAAAATTCATATAGTGAGGTCTTATCCTTAAATGTGACTATGTTTGAACACAGGGCTTCTAACAAGGGAATTATGGTTAAAGGAGGTCATAATAGTTGCGCTCTAGAGTAGAACTGGTGTTCTCATAAGAAGAGGGAGAGACACGAGGGAGGTGCACAGAGAGAAAAGGCCATGTTAGGACACAGGGAGAAGGCAGTCATCTGCAAGCCAAGGAGAGGGGCCTAAGAAGAAACCAAGCATGCTATCACCTTAATCTCAAACCTCTAGCCTTCAGAACTGTGAAAAAACAAATTTCTGTTGTTCAACCCACCCAGGCTGTTGTATTTTTATAAAGACTCTAACAAACTAATACAAAGAACTCTTAAGTCAGTAACACAGAACACAGAACTGTGTAATATTATAATCTGCTGGTATAGCATTCTCTTTGAAAGGATTTTTTATCCATGCATGATCATGCATAGATAATTTTGAACATATTAGTTTACTATGTTATATGCATCTTCCAAATATTGACTTATTTTATTACAGTAAATGAAAATAACATATGTTTTTTAAAAATCATTCCAATCTCAGCAAGAAAGTATCTGTTAGATGTCAAGCTTATGGTGTCAGACACTAATATTCCAACTTTCTGATTTTTACTTGAACATTTAAATTTTATCATTGGCAACAAATACTGTCAGTGGTTTTCTGTGAAGTGAGAGGTTCATCTCATACAATATTGGCATGTCTGTCAAATGTCCAAATCTAAATCACCATAGTTTGTCTCTCACTAGTTCTTTCACACAATAATGGCAATCCATGAAAAAACTGACAAGTTCAACTCACAACTGAGACAATAACACAGGTATTCTTCTTCTTCCTCTTCCCCTTCCTCCCTCTCCAACCCCCTCTCCCTGTCCAACTCCTCCTCCATCTCTTCCTCCTTCCTGGAGACAGTCTGCATGCAGCACAAGCTATTTTTGTGTAACTTCCATTTGGTCATAAGATTAAAAAGACAGGTACTCAAGGGTTGACATTTAATAAAAATTTAATAAAAGTAGTAATTTACTTCTTTATTAAGAGCATTGTTAAATGAAATGTTTTTTGTTTATTTATTTATTGCAAGTGATGATTACAACGACTACAACAATTGTGCTGCTTAACTGCTTAACTGCCAATAGCTTCACCCACCACTGATTTTGCACCATCAGTAAAAACGTCAACATCTTGGAAAGAAATAACACCTTAGTAATATTATGAAAGTAGATTTGATATTGTGGATTTCCTGATTTGATATTGTGGACCCCCTAGAGGTCTGTGTACCACATCTTGAGTTCAGCTCTTCAATACAAACCTAACATTCAAAAGATACAACACCGAACTAGTTTTCTTCTCTCTAGGACTGAGCCTCTCCTGTCTTCCCACTTGTTGACAGTTATCCCCATGCACTTATTTCCTTAGGACTGAAAACTGGCAACATCTCAGTTCCTTATTTTAGGGTTTCATGATGGAAAATCGCGAGTAGCAAAGAGCAACAATTGGAGAGGTAAAAATAAAGAACCTTTAAGGCATATTTAAGGAGTATTTATGTATTTTGTCATAGTCCAGAATTAAAAGAAACTAAGCTTTAAATTGATTTCAATTATCTTTTGATTGAAAATCTATAACTACTGCAGCTAATTTGTTCAGAAAACATCTCTGAACTAAATTACTTCAATAATATCTAAATGTCACGCACTGTGCTGGTCTTGCCTTCCTCCTAGAGTCAAAGTTCACTGATTCACTTACTCTTTAGTATTGACTTTAGTCCAAAGTGCCTTATCATAGGTTAAGACTTTGTAATCTGACCCTATTTAATTCCTCAGTCTTTTGCCATCTGCCACTGCCACACCTACATCAACTTTATTAGAAAAGCAAATAAATATTCAGTTTCTTAAATATGATCTTTCTTTCAGATTGCTAGTCATGATGTCTCTTTGAGTGAAACATTCTTCACTTGTTTCTCCTGATGCTTATTTCCTACTCTGGTCCCCAATGCTATGGTTTCACCTTAGTTAACACTTAGTCATCTTCTAATTCTGTTTCCATAGCATTTGCACCTGTTTCATTATAGCATGTACTATACCATATTGGAATTGATTGTTCCATTGCATTTGGCTCGTGTTAGATCTTAAGGAATAGAAGAGTAAGTATTGTTAGTAGTCATTAAATGATCGACTAAAGTAGTTATGTGTTGACTTGGTTTTTTGGAATCACAATTATAGCGTCGATTTTTAAAGAATGAGTTGGCAGATGTCTTATAAAACATCAAATGGAATATGGTAAATGTACTTTGTTTTATGTTCAAGTGATTATAATATTCAAAGTAAAATTATAGCTCTGACAGTTTCACAGGATTTTTTTACATGTATACATTTTCCTATTCCCCGAACTTTCATATAAGATGTAAACCAATTGGTTCCGCTAGTTTGCCAGATTTACTCTATATATGTGCCCTATTGTTATACAAAATAGAAACAGTCACAATTTTATGATCATACAGAAGGATACTATTGCTACAAAAATGTATAGTCTTGAAAGACTCTTCATAAATGTCAAAGATGAAAAGGACAGAGGGATATAAGCATCTTTGTCAATTTAGATAACAGTCATAGCAGCAATGGAATGAAAAATTATTCTAGTAGAAAACAAAACAAGAATCCTGATTTTTGATTTAAAAATATTGATTCCTTTTTTACTAGAATTAAATAATTCCTTTATACAAAGTATTTTACAAATATGGATAAACATTTTCTCACATGTTTTCATATTCTTAGGTTTTTATATTTGTTTCAAATATTCATTTACTGTCAGTTTTTAATAGTTGATTCACAATTCATTGTACTTCATAGCAGAGCTTTGGCACTGTTAATATTAGTGGTTGAAATGTTGATATGCCCAGCTTATATGGCCATTCTTCCCCTCTGTAGATGTTAATAGTCTGAAGAATGTTCTCATGTAAAGACTAAAATCTGTTATTCCAAGGCTCATGCTAAAATTCATCAAGTTGGTTGAATGGTATTTGAATGGTACAGTGCAGTCCACGGGGGCAAACTGTCAAGGGTCTGCTTACAAAGGGTGTAACTGAACAATGGCAGGGGATGTGAGGAAAGGATGAAAGATATAAACTATGTGCTATATCCTAGGAATCTGCTGTCCTTTTGTGATACAGGTTTGTATGAAATATTACAGATGCTGGCGTATGATCAAAACAGTAAAATAGCACTGGCTTAGGGAAAGCAAACAAGAAACAAACTGTAAGGAAGACAACGAGAAACACTGGAGGATTTACTCTGAAACCACTGTCTACATCAAAGAAAGCTTGAGAAAACATGACCAACTGAAAATGCCAGTCTAGGATTTTTCTGTATTCATCAGGTGCATTTGACAATGAAGACATTTCCTTTAGAGATTTTCCACTCACCAGGAGTAATATTAGAACTGCAAAGGAAACTTGCAAATAAAAAGTACATTGGGCCGGGCGCAGTGGTTCACGCCCGTAATCTCAACACTTTGGGAGGCCGAAGCGGGCCGATCACGAGGTCAGGAGATGGAGACCATCCTGGCTAACATGGTGAAACCCTGTCTCTACTAAAAATTCAAAAAATTAGCCGGGTGTGGTGGCGGGCGAGTGTAGTTCCAGCTACTTGGGAGGCTGAGGCAGGAGAATGGCGTAATACCGGGAGGCGGAGCTTGCAGTGGGCCGAGATCGCGGCCAGTGCACTCCAGCCTGGGCGACAGAGCGAGACTCTGTCTCAAAACAAAACAAAACAAAACAAAACAAAACAAAACAAAAACATTGGCTTTTACAATAGTCTCCAAAGAGAGTAGTGCATTCTAAGGTGGCAGGAAGAAAATGTGGTTAAAACATTTTAATTTAGCTTTGTCAGTTAAACTTTAAGAGTCAAACCCAAATTAAATTGATCATCAAAATCTTGGAAACACAAAAATGTAAATCTCTTTCCAAAGTTATATAAATCTGTTTGAACATGAAGAAATCCTATTTTTTTCTTCATTTGATCTCTAGTAGATGGGAATCCCTATCTTTGAGACATAAGAGAATGTTATGCAAATTAAGTTTGGATAGATAGATTTTTATATCTTTGGGAGGTCAAAGTTTGTAAAATATATTTTAAATTTAAGGATATATTATATGTTTAAGGAATTCAGCTTAATTTTTATTTTGTTTCTTCTTTCTGTTTAGTGAAGCATTATAACTATATACAAATTTAATCATGTGATCTTCCAATTTCAGACCCAGAAGATATTTTCTTATTCATTTTTAAAAATATGATTAATTATGGATACACCTAGGATAACTGTTATATAAAGAGGGAACTTAACAGGTGTTATGTTTATAATATTCCCTTACTTCTAAAATAAAATTAACTAGTTCTAAAAAAAAAAAAAGAGTCAAGATAGAAATGGGAAAATAATATAGGTGAGAGAGGAAAGTAGAAGAATCCGGAAATGTAAGAGGAAATTAAAACAACAACAACAACAACAACAAAAAAAGAAAGGTGTAGCGGTTGAAATAGATGGAGAAGGTCAATTTGCTTATTCCCCACAAGCCAGGGGTAAATGTGATCTAGCATGGCAACTGGGCCAGGTCTAGCACATTCATGAAGAGAATAAAGCCACTTCAATGAATGGTGCAGTCTATAACCAGAGAACAGGTCTTCGTAGCATGCTTACAGTACAGTGTTGCTGTGCTAAAAAGCAATGGGAGAATTCCAGTAGAACTGAGTTACAGAGAAAACCCTGTGAGAGACCTTCAGCTTAGAAAATGTCTAAAGTAAAATAGCAGCTGAAGCACTCAGCAATAGTTGCTGGAAATTAAATGGGTGATATTGGCACTGGAGTCACCACAAAGGCAGAATTCCTGTGTTTATTACAGCTGTGTCATCACCGTATGTCACGTTTCTGAACATATTAATTCCTCAAAGATAGTTATTGATGAAATGACTGTTCAGAAATATTGTTGCAGGCAAGCATCACATATCTGTGGCCTTGTGTATATAAGTGTTTGCATATGCATGTGCATGTTATATTCTGTATATTCATTCCAATATATCTTTTCTAGGTGGCAAAATATTCTGTACATTGGAAGTGAGTTGGCAAGCTGCATTTCTAGTAAGCTAGATGGAAGAGGTGAGCCAAATTACTGAATTTTTCACTCCGTTATAAGGTCAGTTTGCACCTGTTATATAAATATAAACACAGCAGTGAAGAGCATAAGGAAGAGGAAAAAGAATATAAAAATATGCGATACAAAGTAAACTAATTATGCATGTACCCCTTTGAAAAAGAACAGGAAAAGAGAAATGATTCTGAAGTTTCACTATAAAATGAAATCAATTTGTTACCCTTTTTAGTAAACTTTTCCTCGAAATATTGTTTCAGGCCAAATCTACGATAGAGGCAGATATTAACGTGGAAATAAACTAGCAAAATCTGCATTGCATGAAAGCACAAACATAGCTCAATGTCAAAGCTGTGCAGACAAAAATGTCTCTTACTAATTTTCCTTAGATTAAGAGGTAGATTAAACTTGACTTCACATTTATTGTCAAGTAAGCTGTTAATTTATTTGTAACTTCATTAGTTTTTACACTTCCTATTATGTTTTCTAGTAGCTAGGTTCAAATGTCTTACAGGGGATTTGTGGACTCTGTGTATGAAGTAGAAGATGAAATCAAATCCATGTGTAGGAAGGCACTGTTTATTAATCAGGGAATACATTTCAAGAGACACTTCAAGAAACTCTACAGCTCCATATCAAATATGTCTTTCTTCCTATGAAATCTGCTCTTGGCTTCTAGAACTAGGTTTATGATCATTAACAGAAGTGAATGTGACCAAAATATTCTACCACTTTAATTTGTGGTGATTGGTTTATATGGTGATGCTGATATTACCTTCTTAATTAGTTGTTGCAAATTGTATCTGACAAACCATTAAATAACATATTCACTCTTTCCATGGAGATCTTATGCTGAACCAGATTCTATACATACTTTATCTCATGTAGTTTTAGTTCAATTCTATCAAGTGGTAAGTATTATCTACATTTTGTAGATGGTAATCTACTACAGACATTATTAGTGTGCCCAGGATCACAGACCCAACAGTGGCAGTGTTGAGACTTGAATGCCAATGATCTGATTTCAAAGCCCTCTTTTTAACCACTAACCTATCACCCCTTATAGTCAAGTTTATATTAAAACAAGCATCAAATTTGTCATCAATCTCAACAAAAGTGAGAATAATTTGTCAATGTCACTGTGATAGCCAGGATTTAGAGAACAAAGTAATTAGCCATTTTCTAAGTGGCCTATAGGATAATCTACCAATTTTATGTTTTTATCCCTTTAGAAGAACTAGAGAACCTTGCAGCTAAACCTAATGAGAAACAAAGCACGTTTGTCTTATAAAGGTTGTGAGGATTTCGCTATTCAAAAGTTTTATATCTGGTTTTGTTCGAGTTGGGTTAAAATGCTCTAATAGAAAATAAAGAAAACCACTAAAAGCAGCTTTGGCTTTGATAGAAGGCCAAATTTTAAAATGCCAGCAGTGCGTACCAGGACAAGAAGGGTTAGTAAACAAGGCAATAAAATGTATCATTCTGCTATAAGAGCCAGTAATGCAGTATGACTGTAATGGTTTTTTCCAGAGAGAGAAATACTTCCTGCCTATCAAGGAAGGTAAAAGAAGACCAGTTAGTCCAGTTTCAACTGTGTCCCATTTTAAATGGGATGGATTCTTGCATTCAGACCATTCAGAGACACGGCACACAGCTTTATGGGAGAAAACAACAATGTCTAGGCATCCATTTATTTAGCTACAAACTATGAGTCTTGACTTTAAGAGGGCAGCATGCTCTTACTCTGGGAGATAGCTGAAGATGTGGAGTGACAATTAATTTCTGACATCTCCAAAGAACTGCCTCTCCCAAATTCTTGCATGAAATCTAATGTAAAAGGAAAATCTTTTAGATAACATTGAACTGATGAATAAATTGTATTCACCTTCAACCCTTCCAGTGTTATGGTCCCAATTTAAAAGAAGGGTGAAAGATACCTTTGGAGAAGGCAATGAGACTAATCAGGGAAATTTCATAATACAGGAAGGTGAAGTATATTAATGCCCTTCTGGTTTAGGAATGGTGGCTGGAACGGAGAAGAAGTGAAGCCAGAGGTCAGACAACAAGCCCTCCATTTGGGATCAAAACAATAAGGTAGTGAAAACTGAACAAATAAGTCTGGGAAAGCCCTGTTGCAGGCAATTTGCTCCTTTCTTATCAAGGTGCAATACATGTTGATCATGAGCTGCTGAGAGAAGTCCCATATTCAGCAGGCAGTGACACTATACAGCAGCAGTTCAGAAATGTCTGAAGGGGGTTTCAATGCAGAATGAGATCTGGGACAGACTGCCTTTAAGTGTGCTCCCTGTAAACAAGCAGCATCCTAGGCAGATGAAAAATGACAGTAAGGTGACTTTACTCTGATATTTTATCTTGACTCCTGGAGTAGAAGAAATTTTCCGATCTTACAGTGTTTCAGTGGGTACAAGAAAAACAGCTGTGTTGAGGGCCAGATGGCTGCCCTTGGAGCTACCTTCACAGACAGTGGGATAACCACACTGCCTGGGCTGTGGGTGAGAAAGCCCAGAGAAAGCAGAGCGAGGTGGAGGGCAGATGGAAGAAGGTTCTGAGCCTGTTTTACAGAAGCTGTGATAAAAAAAAGAGGTAGAGTCCAGAAAACAGGATGGAAAGGATGGGGATATTATGGTTCTCCCGGTGGATAGTTTCAGCAACTGGAGTTGCTAATACAGAATATATACAAACAAGTGGGATAAAGAAGCCTCAGTAGCCACCAATGTCAGATGCTCATAGAAAAGATGAGAACCACCATTCAACTTAAGGGTGGAACCAGCACAAACCCAGATGACAGGCCAGGAAGAGGGGACCTTCGCCAATCTCATGAGGATAACTGTGTGGATGAAGGAAGAAGAAAAGAAAAAAACAGCTCAGAGTTGGATTTGGAATTTTAATTCATCACAGAGTTTCTTGAGATTCTTTGGAAATGTTTTGAAGAAAAACAACAAAAAGTTTTACATTTTAAAAGAAGCTTGAGAACTTTATGCTTTTTTCTACCAGCCAGAATGGTAAGACTCATGAGGATATTTAGACAACTTTTAGAAAGAGGGTACAAATTCTGGCATATCTGCATTAGAAATTAACAATTTCAACCCTGCTACATATGTCAGGCCCAGATGAGAGGATCCACCCCTTCACTCCTTTTTTCATATTTAGCATTTCATAAACTTAATGATTCTCCTAAAGATTTTGTAAGGAAGATGTACTGAACAACCTTCTGCCCTTCCTCCATCCTGCTGGGTCTATGATGAATTTCCCAGATGCCATCCTTCTGGTATGGGATCTCCAACTGCCTAGCTCCCTGAAAAGTGGCAACTAGTCCACCAGCTCTGAGCACTTTTCTTGCAGGGAACAGGTGGGCCAACACTGCTAATCCATGCCAGGATTGTGGATGGAGGGGCCTTATTTTGCTGTGTAGGCTGTAATTAGCCTAGCGATTCAAAGTTTGAGAGAACAGCCTGAAATGATGACTAGTATTTGTATTGCCATAACTAAAAATGAGAATACTATATAAATCAAACTCTGGGAATATGTGAGACTGAGTGGTTCATGCCAGATTCTCTTCAAAAGGCATTTCCAAATGGTGGCTGAAAATTAACAATCACCTATGAATCTTTGGGAAATGCAGATGCTTAGGTGTCATCACAGAGAGTGTGATCCAACAGCATGGAAATGTTTAAAAACACTTTCACACTGCCTTTCTCATTCAGTCTTCAAAATAGCACAGCAATGAATGTGTTCATGTTTCCATTATGCAAAACAGAAACCTGAGTTTCAGAGAGTGTTTTGTGTGTGCAGGTCACTTCAGCGAAAATGCAGAAGCGTACTGGCCACAGACACAGATTTTTCCTGCATCATTATCTCTAGGTAAATTGCCTGACCTTTCAGAGCCACAGTTTCATCATCTCTATAGAAGAGGTAGTTATCCACATTTAGAATTGCCATGACATTAGCGGTAACAATGCTCAATACACATAGAAAGGACAGCTGACATAGTTGCTGTTATTGATAGTTGACCATCACCCCTCAGTCATATCTGACATTAACAGAAGTGGCAGGCACTTGACTTGCATATGCTATGATTAGGAAATATAACAATGTCAAGATAATTTCATAATTTTAACTGGATTTCAGTGACATAATCATTACTGTTATTGATGCATTCTATTTTTGATAGGATCAAATACAAATGCTTGCCACATTATTAATAATCATAATTATACTTCTTACTGTAACTGTTACATATATTATTATTATAGCAATATCACTGCACAGTTCAATTTGTTCTCTTGCAAATCTCTGCCGATGTCACATAGAGCTCATGATTTTATGTATGTCAAATGATTACTAATGCGTGATTCTGATGTTAATCCTTTTCAGAGGTATGACTTCGCCAGCAATCATCTTGAAAATGATATTCTCTTCCCTTCGTCTTTATAATTTCTTACAAAGTTTGAATTCATTTTTTTCCCTCTTACCTACACTCCAATAATGAAAATTTATCCAGCCTCTGTAGTCATCAGGAAACAAATGACGGATTTTACTCTCTACTTGCAGGTTGAGCAGATTCCTTTCATAGACACCCCTTCCCCCTACTCCTCACGCCTGATGCATATGCACCCTTCTGAAACTTTTCTTGACAAGTAAGCTCCCAGTACCTCTCTGCTGTACTGAGGTATGATTGTCTCCAGCAAGCTAAACTTCTACAGTACCCAGAAAACTGCTCTTTCAACATGCACCATCACCAAGCTCTTTCTTTTTCCTTTTCCTCTCTATCAAGACCTATTATCAGTAATTCTGCAAATAATTGTTGAGCACCTCCACCCTACCAGGCACTGCTCTCTTGAGTCTGTTCTACTGAACCACTGGTAGTGAGTCTTTTCTTTATACATTTTTGGCTTCTCTCAGTTTTCTGTAATTTTTTATCTCTGAGTAGATGTAAAAATGAGTACCATGTCTGCATATGAAAGTATGCTTCTTACAGTGCAATATTAATCGTTAATAATTATAGAGTAAATATTCTATGCTAAGCACTAAAGGCCTTGTGCAGATTAATCACACGTAGTACTCATAACAACACTAATGTACCTCACTTTGGCCATCATTTAAAAAAAAAGAAACAGGTTTAGGAACTAGGAAATTCAGAGCCATCATGGACAAACTGAACAGCTCTTCGGTTTTTTTCTTTTTCTTTTTTTTTCTTCCTTTTTTGGTAGAATAAACCTGATTCTCTAGTCTAGTTAGTAGGATGAAGGGAGGGAAAAAAAAAGAAAGAAAAAAATATTATCTTCCTACTATTTTTTGTCAGGCAGTGAGGGGCAGTGGGAGTGAAGTTTATTTAGGCCAGCCATTTTTAGTTTTCTTAATCTGGTTCCAAAAGCCTGATTGTTAGGGGAATTTTTAGATTCTTACTATAGGTTGTGACCATTAGCTTTTTATGGTGTTTTTGGTTTTTATCTTTTTCTGTGTCCTCACAGGAGAGGATCCACTGGGTTACTAGCCTGCCAGATTTTCTATATATATCATGTGTAATATGTATACATGCACATATACACACATACACGCATGTACATGTAAAATATATACACATGTGTACACATGTGTGTGTTTTACATATATAACATCTTTCCCACATTGTGAATCAAAATGCTCTAGTGGTTTTGCAACCATTTGGAGGAGCACCAAGGGTGGTCTCACATTGGATCCTGCTGCTTGGTCAAATGGATGACAAAGAGATTCCTTGGTATACAAAAAGACTTGTAACACATTGCCAGTACAAATGAGACTGGACTATATTCTAAATATACTAAGATTTCATATAATTCATAGACAAAGGATTTTATTTTCTTTGAACAATTCTTTTAGTTTTATTTTTTTAAAAATGCAAAAGCAATGGGAAATGCATCACCAGGCCCTTTAGCGATGCATAGCAGATGGGAATTTGAAGCTTTGAGGAATGGAGGAGGATAAAGCCGCCCCTTCCTAGTAGTAGACCTTTTATTTCAGGATAGACAGTGATCCAGGTTTAAAAATGACTTGTGGGTGATATATATAGGAAGTACAATATGTTCCAATTTGACAACAGGAACAGTACTTTTTTGGAAGAAAATATAAATGCAGAGATTTGCTCATGTTCAATCATACATATATTTTAAAAGACAGATTCAGTGGTATAGTGATATATTATTTCATCAACGGATGATTTGGGTAAGGGCTTCCTGACTCAATATTCAGCAGAAACCAACTGTCAGTTTAGCCAAGCAAGTGATTTAATGCGTGATTTTTTTCCACTGAATTTCCCGCCTGCTTGAATAACTTAATGCTTTGTTTCAGCAATAGTTAAAATATCAAAACAATGGATCTGTTTAGTGGAACAATTGAGTAAATAAAAAAGTACAGCCACTCATGGAGTGGGGTACAGATGAAGGCTACATGGCATTCTCAGAGTTGAGCCTCTGATACTCTAAGCTGTTTATTTAACCTGAATGTTGCTCCTTGCTTAATTGATAGATTGGTGAATTGGGGTCAAGCATGCCAGTGATTCTCAAGCCTGGCTGAATATAAACACCACCTGGGAACCAATAAAAAATACCCCTTCCAGGGTCCACACCCAGAAAATTTCACCAGTATCTCTGTGTTGGGGTCATCTGAGTAAAGAATATTTCTAAAAGACACCCCCCTGCCCAAGGTGATCCTAACAAAACCAGCTGGTTTGAGATCCATTGGAACAGCAGATACCTCAGGTGCAGTTCAAGGCAGAGTTTGGTTGCTGAAAGTAGCCTATACTTAAGCCACATTTTCTTTTCTTTCTTTTCTTTCTTTTTTTTTTTTGTATTTCAAAATAATTTATGTTTTCTTGCTTATCAGGTTAGAAAAATGTGAAAGGGGGCTTCCCAAACACTCTGTCTTGTGGAATCATGGTAGTTAACATATAAGCCCCTTTCTTCATTATCACAATGAGGATATAACCTTCTGAAAGGCAAATATCCTTGTTTATATCTAGATAAATGCTTGCCCAGATCTTGGCATTAATATGATAAAGTTAAGCTTCTACTCTCTTAATAGGATTTAGAATGAAATGCAGAGATTAATATCACAACTGAGGTAGAAAGCAGAATTGACCTTTTATATTAAATGAAGGACAATCTAAAGAAGTTGTTCTATCTTAAAACAAGTAAAATACTTGATTATCCAACAAAAAACTTTTCTTGAATCAGACTTTTGCCAAGTGGATATTTTTACATGAATATGTTACCCTATTTCTAAAATAAAGGGTCATTAAAAGAAGTCTAGAATGCCCATTGTTAAATCTACACAGCAGGGCCTAAACTCCTGGTTCAAAGAAATTAAGTTTATATCCACCATAAGCCAGATCTTTTTCTCTCTTTGAACTCTGGATTTTGTGTTGTGCTGTTCCCACTGACACTATAAATTAAAGGATAAAATGGTGCGTTTCCACTCTGCTTCCCATAATGATGTACTCTTAGCTGAGCTTAGGTGAGAAATTTGAATGCTTCAGAAAACCAGATTGCTTTCTTTCCTGCCTCGGGGACCAAACTGCCACAACACAAGATCGTATATCATTCCAAAAAATTTATACTTGCTTACAGTATTCAATTTTGTTTTAGCCTTTTATTTCTTCTCAACAGATTTTTCACAGCCACAATACTGGAGGCTGTTTCTGAAAACTGCTAATTTTTAAAAATAGACCAGTCAACCAAATTAGCAGGATGACTGAGGGAGAACTTTATTAGGCAGTGAGCAGCCGTAAGGTCTCAATAAATCTTTGTAGTCATCTGAAAAAATGAAAAGCTAGGAGAAATGAGGGGGATGGGGCATGATTAGTTCAGATTTATTCTAACAACCAAGAAAAAGCACATGTATGATTTTTGTATAAGTCCCTTTGAAATTTGATTTCCACAGACTAAACTTTTTCTTGCCTGAGGGACACAATATTTTCTGTGATAACATAGATTTAGGAATGAGATGTCCTATCTATTTAAGAGGTATTTATTTTAAAATATTTATCAGGACTGGCCTGAGCTTTTCTGATCTGTAAGTTTTCTAGGCCGGGTGCAGTGGCTCACACCTGTAATCCCAGCACTTTGGGAGACTGAGGCAGGTGGATTATTTGAGGTCAAGAGTTCAAGATCAGCCTGGCCAACATGGTGAAGTCCCATCTCTACTAAAAATACAAAAATAAGCTGGGCATGGTGGTGCATGCCTGTAGTCCCAGCTACCTGGGAGGCCGAGGCAGAACTGCTTGAACCTGGGAGGCAGAGGTTGCAGTGAGCTGAGATCGTACCACTGCACTCCTGGGTAACAGGGCAAGACTGTGCCTTAAACGAAAAACAAGGCTTTCTAAATACCTGCATCATATATAACTCATTATAATTATTTTTATTGTACCTGCTTCTTTTTTTTTTTTTTTTTTTGCTAGTCTATGAGTCCCTCCAGGGAGGGTTTATTTCTTTCCCTTGTATCTTGCATATGATAAGTACTTGATAAACATTCAGTCAGTTGAAATGAGGGTTGTATTTTTCTTTGAAAGCATAATTTTCCTTATTTTAAAAGATGTGGCTGTCTTTTCTGATTGTGAGAGCAATACACTGGGTCAGGCATATAGTAGGCACTCAGTAAATGTTTACTGAATTGAACTGATTGTTTGCCAAGGAACTTTATCATTGGATCAATACACATTTACTTGTTAAACCAGCTTTTACAAAAAACATATATGTAATACTATGAAAGTCAATTGTGGGAGACTAATCTTATCTGGAGTGTCAAGGGAGATTGCTATGAAGAAGTCATTTTTGAGCTATGTAAAAATGAGTAGGTAAGGGTGGTGGCAATGGAGCTATGTGTATGTGAGTAGGGGTGCCCTTGAGGTAGAGGCAAAAATACATGCAAAGGCTCTGAGGTAGATACACGGTTGGCACATTAAACAGCTGACTAAAGGCAAATGTAGCTGGAGAATGAAGTGGGGCAGAATGGTTTTAAGAAATAAACAGGTTAGTAATAATATTAGCTTTTCAAAATTCTCTCTGGCTGTTATATACGTATTAAAAAAGAGATCTAAGAGAAGATATAGGCAGGTTAGAGAGAACATTATTGATACTATTGAAGCAATGTTGGCAAGAGAAGATAGATGGCAGCTTGTACTTGGGTGTCATAGTGTTAGAAATGTGGAGAAACAGTTACTCAAATACCTCTGGAGGTAAAATATATCAACATGGCTTGCTAGTGGATTGGATAAAGGGTGAAAGAAACAAAGATGTCCAAAATGACTTCTAGGTTTCTGATTTTGTAAACGGATGGATGGCTGTCCCTTTAAGAATAGAACACGCAAGGAAGGTAGGGGTGTAGTATTGTGTAGCTTTGGACTTAACTGAATTTGATGTGCTTCTGAACATCTGTGACAATATCTAGAAGACAAAGAATATATTCCTCTGAAGGTCAGGAGAGAACTGGACTAGAGATATAATCATGGGTCACTGGTATGAATGACAGGTTTTGACCTAATGCCGTTCACCAAATTAGTTGGTCTGGACAAGACTACAGAATGAAAAGGAAGGGAGAGCCCAGACTGAGCCTAGAAGATCCCAACATTCAACAGAAAAGTAGAGAAAAATGGGCAAGCAAAGGCCTTGTTAAAATGGGTGCAGAGAGTTAGGAGCAGAACAAAAATTTACCTTGGTATAGAAAAAAAGAAAAAACAGTGTTGCAAGAAGGAAGTTGTGGTAAAGTAGGCAGAAGACCCAAAAAACTTTTATTGGATTTAATAATAAGGAGTGGATAGTGCAGATGCAGGTGGGGGTATGACAGCAAGACTTTAAGAAAGTTGCTTTGAAGAGCTCCCTGTAACTTTATTTCTTTGTCTCCCATATAAAATTGAAAGCTTTTACAAGAACTTCTCTTTTTTTGGTGTTGTTTTTGTTTTTGCTCAGGCCAGGTCATCTTCAGAATGAAGGGAATAATAGGGACTCGGAATTTTGTAGAGAATAGAGCAAGCTTGAAATAATCTTCTCAGAGGGTAGGAGAGACAAAACATAGTATGATTACATGGCAATGTTGATAGTCCAGTCAAAGCTAACAAATATAAAGTAGTTATCGCGGTAGTAGTTTAATGTACATTGTTATTACTACTAGCTAAGCTAAGCTGCACTGACACAGGTCAGAAAACACAGATAGTTGACTTCATTGGGGGTTAATGATTTTTTTGATTGGAATACCAGAACTAATAGGGCAAAGGAAATTGGGATATTGACATGTTCTTATTGACATAATGTCATCTAAGCTGGTTAAGAAGGGAAAAGAAGGCAGAAGGGAAGGGTGAGAGAAGCTAATGAATCAGGAGAGGACTATGATGGTAGTATGAAGGCGCCAGATGACATGATGAAATGGAAGAATAATTAAATGTGGACGCTTCAACAATCAAACTAAGGGATGAAGAGACGCCGATGACAATGGAATCAAGGAAAAAGTGGTGACAACAAAATGAAAGAATGATCATATGGGGGAGGGTACTTCAAGAATCAAAGTTGTGCTACAAAGTAAAATGCAAAATTAGTGATTTGGGGAGATGACATGATTTTTGATAAGTACAGAGCATGGTTGTGAGACTTCCTGAAATGCAGCAGAGAAGCTTATGAGAGAGAAGATGAAAATGTGACACAAGTTTCTAGTAATTACGGTATCATAAGACCATTCAGTTAAACATGCACCAACAATTATGGAAGGAATTGCATTGCAGAGGAAAACTGAAATATGTAGAATCAATAAATGTTAATTAAATGATCCATAATAACAAAATAGTTAAATTGGAGTAATGGTAAATGGACAATTGGTAATTATTTTTTGCCTGTTGACTGAAAATTTTCTGGAACAATCTCAAATGGCTTTTGATCCAGGTGAAAAGTAGGATAATCAATTTAAACTCTTTTCAAATATAGAGTACCATAAATTTTCTGCCTCTGGAACCACACTCTCTATATAAATTAACTATTATAATGTGTCTTTTTTGTTACTGCTAGTTTTAAAGCATGGCACAATTATACCATTCTCAAAATGAAATAAAAAGCATCAATAACGATAGTGAGAAGAAATTATCCATAAGTAGAAGGTTTCATTTGTATTTTCTGTTTTCTTTTTCTAACACTAGAGACTTATAACCTCATCATCAGACTTAATATAAGAGGAAAAAAATTAACTTCAGTTTAATAGATTAACTTACTGTACATTCTCTGGAAAAAAAAAAAAAAGAAAATTGCCTTAGGAAATATCTGAAACATAATCAATTGGTTTAAGGACTAAAACACTGTCATACATGCTAAGGCCATAAAAGCATCTCAGAAACATTGATTCATCTAAGCCTTCCATAAAAAAAAAAAATCCCTAGTTAGCCAATGTTAATCAGCTAACAAGAAACATTTATTTAAAATATGCAGATAGGAAGTGTGTATTAACAAGCAGTAACAAAAACTTCTCTTTTCCATTCAACTACAAAATCTTTTTTTGGTGTTTTTTAATGAACTATAGTACAATGCTGCTTTAGAATTTAAGGACAATTTGCATGAAAAGGGATTAATTTGTTACTAAGCTATAATAAAAAATATACAATCTGGTTGTTTACATGTGTTATAATGAAAAGTTTGAGATTATTATTTCTCTAGATTTATGTATGTGTATACATAAGTATGTATGCATATGTACATATATTTTGAACACAAATATTGATATTATATATCAAAAATTAGAAAAATTAACCACACATTTTTTTCCCCAATAATATACAAAGGTAGACATAGGTAGACAAATTAACCCAGAAGAAATTATAGTTTAGTTAGTATTTGATGACTCAGTCGAAAAATAATTTTAGTTGAAAAATAATTTATCTAAATGAAATATTAATGTTTGGTGCTGTAGATAATCTAACCATAGTCTACAGCAATTCTTGAACATTTTATTATGCTAAAATAGTACCTTATAATTTCAATGGATTGCTTAATGGATTTCTATTAATTAGCCACTATCGATTACATCAATGTTATGAATACTGAATATTCTTTTAAATATCTTACTTCTTAAATAAACATTCTTCATAATTACAGTATTGGGAAGGTGGTGCTAGTAGTCACAATATCTACTCAAAATATATAATATCAAACTTCTACTGCAGGCAATTGCCACATTTTCATTAGTTAAGATTTCAAGAAAAGTAACTAAACGCTGAGAATTTGTGTTTAAAATGTGAACACAAGAACAAGTGATCTGGAGTAAAGTGATCTGCCAGTAAGGGAGTGCTGGCAAAGCTTCCTGGAAGCTGTAGACTTTAAAGGGCTGCTGCTTTAGCGTGGCCTAAAAAATCTTAAAATGGAAGCACTAGGAGTTTGGGCTGGTGTTCCAGAATAACATTCTACCAGAAAGCAAAACTGATGAAATTTCCTGAGAAAATTAACAGCTCCCAAACTGTGTGGAGAAAGCATTCTGGAATATATTTCAAACACTACAGCTTCAGTGAACGTGTAGCCTTACTAAAAGACAGCAATACAAAAAGGCTTGATGACCACACAGGGTGGGAAGCTCAGGGTTAGAGGAAAGTCAGCCAGACAAATATTTTCAGGCTTAAAGGAAAAAAGCAGAAACAGAAAAGGAAAATATATGGAGGAACAGGAGGACTGATGCAATACAAATACTACATGTACATTTTTTTAAAGGAGTAAGAAAGGTGGAAATAATGAATTTGAATCCAAATACAAAAGTAAAGTCTTGGAAACAGATTAATTGCCAGTTTCATAAAGTGTAGTGATATTCTTAAGCTCTATGCAATACATGTGAAAAGGAAATGGCACAAGACCTTTACAATGCACGAACAGAACTGAGACTAACTCAAGAGTAAGACTGAGAATAACCCAACCATAAGACAACCATTCTGAATTTTCAAGAGAGGAACCTGTGTGAAGCTTATATTAATGCAATGACTCTGAATTTATTTTTTATTTGTTTTATTTAAATGTGTAACTTCTCAGCGACTCAATTATAAAGTTAGCTATACTCCAATTAAACTACTATAAATCAGTCTCTTTTTTATTTATGAGAGAATTGAACAATCCTAGTGAAGCCTTCTTTTTAAGATACTTTTGGACCAGATGGAACATAAGTAAAAAGTAAAATGTAGTACAATATTGTTTGAAGTGAATATATATTAATGAAAGCTTACCTATCTGAGCATTTGGTTGCTAGATGGTGCTTAGCCAGGGATAAATACATTCGTATATACATTTTGAAAGATGCAATTAGGTACATGAGTTACAAAAGTCCTATCTAGCTAAAGTGAGGGGAAACCCATGTAGTGAAAAGAGTTAAGACTCACAAGGCCTATGCACTGATTAGTCTTTCCACAATATTAAAAAATGTACTATATTTCCAATGCTCAATTTCTTCATCTGTAAAATAATAAGTAACACAGCTTACACATTACACGATGCTCAAGAATATACTGTGAAAGTTGTGGAGTAAAAAACAAATATTACTTGTTATGTTCTTCCTAGCATATTTTCATATACTTTCTGTGTATTGGTACTCATCCTTCCTCTTCTTACAAAGTTTTAAAATTATGTATTTCCTTATATTTCCCCCACATATACGCATAGTCACTCAAAGCGTAGATCTGAGTCCCCTGAAATCAGGCTCTCATTATCTATTTTCCAATTAATTTTCCTAACTTGATAGAAAACTATAATTATAAAGGAAATATTTCTTCTTTTAGACTTTTGTATCATTGTTAAATGTGAACTGAAATGTATTGAGGCCACCAAAATCTGGATCTGAAGTAAAGTTCTAGGAAAAAGTCATGGCAAAAGAATAGGTTGAACTAGTGACCAGGTATTAAACAAAGTAAAAATAAAAAAAAAATGACATTTCCTCATAGAGTTTGTATAAATGATCTTTAAGGACAATGGACAACTGAAAATTTTAATTAAAAAACACCACTTATGTTAGCATCTAAAAACATGAAATGTATAGAGATAAATTATTAAAATGCTCAAGATTTTTACACTGAAAAAGACAGAACATTGCTGTAAGAATGTAAAGAAGACTTTTGCACATTGATTTTGTCTCCTGAGACTTTGCTGAAATTGCTTATCAGCTTAAGGAGATTTTGGGCTTAAGGAGATTTTGGGTTTTCTAAATATACAATCATGTCTTCTGCAAACAGGGACAATTTGACTTCCTCTTTTCCTAACTTGGAACCAACCCAAATGTCCATCAGTGATAATCTGGATTAAGAAAATGTGGCACATATATACCATGGAATACAATGCAGCCATAAAAAGGGATGAGTTCATGTCCTTTGTAGGGACATGGATGAAGCTGGAAACCATCATTCTGAGCAAACTATCGCAAGGACAGAAAATCAAACACCGCATGTTCTCACTCGTAGGTGGGAACTGAACAATGAGAACACTTGGACTCAGGAAGGGGAACATCACACACTGGGGCCTGTGGTGAGGTGGGGGTTAGGGGGAAGGGATAGCATTAGGAGACATACCTAATGTAAATGACGAGTTAATGGGTGCAGCACACCAACATGGCACATGTATACATATGTAACAAACATGCACATTGTGCACACGTATCCTAGAACTTAAAGTATAATTTTAAAAAAAGAATGTAAAGAAGACATAAATAAATGTAGAGACATATCATCTTCATGGATTAGAAGACACACTATTGTGAAGATACTACTATTGATGATCTATATATTTAATAAAATCTCAATTAAAATTTTAGCATATTTTTATAGAAATTGGCAAACTGATTCTAAAATTTACATGGACCCAAAGAACCTATAATAGTCAAAAAAGAATTTTAAACAATGAGAACATAATTAGAGAAATTACACTATTTCGTTTAAAGACATAACATAATGCTACATTGTAAAAATAGTGTGATGTTGTCATAAAGACAGGCATATAGACTGATGGAAGGCAATACAGAGTTTGAAAATTGACCAATACACATTTGGTCAGTTGATTTTCAACAAATGGCAAATGTATACTCAATAAGAAAAGATGATGATCTTTTCAACAACTGTCACTACAATAGTTGGATGTAATACCAATGTGCAAAAAGTAATAATAATAAACCTTGACTTTTTATCTCATATCACATAAAAATAACTATAAATGAAGTATAAACTTAAACATAAGAGTCAAGACCAAAAAATTATGAAAAACATAGATTTATGTGACTTTAGGTCAGGCAAACACTTTCAAAATAAGATTAAAAAGCAAAAACTTTGAAACAAAAAATGATAAACCATAGTTGATCAAAATTTTTAAATTTTGTCTTAGGAAGACTTTGTTAAGAAGATGAAAAGTAAGCCACAGAAGGAGAAAATATTTGCAGAACATGTATTAGATAAAAAACCTGTATCTAGAGTACATGAAGAACCCCTACAACAGAATACTTATAACGCAAACAACCCAATCAAATAAATGGTCAAAAGATTAAACATCATTTTGACCAAAAAAAAAAAAAAAGGCCAGAAAACATGAAAAGATGCTTACAGTTTTTAATAAATAGATAAATGCACATTAAAACCACAATCAAAGATCACTACACATCCTTTAGACTCAAATTACAAAAGCTGACAACACGAATTTAGGCAAGGATAAGGATGTTACAGCAACTAGACTCTCACACATTGTTGGCAGAAATGCAAAATGTGGCAAAAAATTGGGCAAAGTGGTTTGGCACCTTCTTATAGAGTTAAACATTTGTATATTATCTAGCAATCCCAAGCAGATATTTCATGAAGCAAAATATGAATATGTCTACAAAAATGTGTTTACCAATGTTAATAGAACCATAGTATATAACATAATAGCCAAATGATCATCAGCTACTGAACTGATGAACAATTTGAGGTGAATATTATTCTGTAACTTTTTTTCATATGAAGGAATAGGGGCACATAGTGGTTAAATATCTTTTCCAAAGTTCTTTACCAAGAAAGGGACGATGCTATAAAACCAACTAAGATCTCTCTGACACCAACGCCTTGTTCCACTATGCCATATCATTTCCCAGCAGCATTCTGTTTTCCAAATTGGAATAAATCACATAGATTTCCTTGGTCTTTATTAAAATATGTAGCAATGACCCTGAGACTTACACAGAAAGAGCAGCATGTGCATTTGCTCTTAGTGTGACCTCCCAGCCTTCCTCCCTCTTAAGAAACATGTACGGAGTACTACTTGACATATCGTTGTCTCTTTTTTTCTAATACTTTTTTCTCTTTAAGGTATTTTTGTGCTCATATCATGTAATTTAAATAATCCACATATTGCATATTCAAGTCACTGTGTTTGGTAGATAGTGGTCTTCAAATATGTACTACGAAATTATTTGAAGAAACTAATCTATATAATAATGTCAAGAAGCGGGGAAAAACAGTACTCTGTATCTGTCCCTCAATAAGTAAGAACATTGGATTCTGTGTGTATGTGTGTGTGTGTGCACATGTGTGTGTGTCTGTTGGGGGGCAGGGAAGTGTTGGTCACAATGACTCCTGAAGGAACAATGGAAGTCCCACTTTGAATTGAACATTAATAAAGCACACAACAACTTATAAAACACCATTTGCATAATTTGAGTCTTAAACTTTTTGCTGTATATTTCTTTTTCTCAGATCATAACCTTGGTGACCCTTCTGTCTTCAGTATATAGTCTGTGTCGGCATTCTCATTATTTCCCCAATCTCTACAGGTTATATGTCGTGGTATAGCAGTGACTTACCAATCTTTACCTCTAGCTATAATAAGATCTTGCTCCTTGGCCGGGAGCGGTGGCTCACGCCTGTAATCCCAGCACTTTGGGAGGCCGAGGCAGGTGGATCACGAGGTCAGAAGATCGAGACCATCCTGGCTAACACGGTGAAACCCCGTCTCCATCAAAAACTACAAATAATCAGCTGGGCGTGGTGCTGGCGCCTGTAGTCCCAGCTACTCGGGAGGCTGAGGCAGGAGAATGGCGTGAATCCGGTAGGCGGAGCTTGCAGTGAGCAGAGATCGCGCCACTGCACTCCAGCCTTGGGCGACAGAGCGAGACTCCATCTCAAAAAAAAAAAAAAAAAAAAAGATCTTTCTCCACAGCTCCAGATATATGTCTGTATTATCTTTTAGGTAGATCCCCCTAAAAGGGGATTAGACATTGGACTAGGCATTTTCTCTCCATTGTACCTGACTCAGCCTTGGTACAGGCCCCCATTTCTCAAACATGTGTTGCAAGAGCAAGAGCCTCTTGGCTTGTCGCCAGAATAACTTTTCGAAATTATACATCTGATCATGATTTTCTTCCTGGAATCATTCCTTGACTCCTCTTCATCTACACAATGAAGTGCAAACGTTTCAGTAAAACATCTACATCTCTCCAGCCTCATCTTTCATCTCTTAACTCTTCATATAGTACGCTTGAGAAATATAGAATTATTTCATATTTCTGGAAGACATGAAGGCATTTATGTTTTTATATGTTATGTTTTTATAGTATCATTATAATTTTATAAGGTTTTTATATTATATTACTATGTTTTTGTATTATAAGGTTTTTATAATACATAATAACTGAATATTTACATAGAAGTTATTACATACCGGACACTGTTAACCTGCTTTATATGCATTATAAACTCTGTAGTAACCATCTGGAGTTGGTCTTTGTTTGTCCATTTTACAGGTTAAAAAACTGAGGCACAGGAAAGGGAGGACATTATCTGATAGCACATAGCTGGTTAGTGATGGAACCAAAATTCAAGCATCAGTGGTCTGGATCCAAAGTCCATGTGCCTAAACACTACAGTGCGCCTGCCTCTCCCTTTGGAGTCTTATTATTGCATGCATCAAGTGCTGTCACACTTTTGGTGGGGTTTTCTTTTATAACTACACTACGACCTCTTTCAAGATAATGTCTACTTCTTATGTATCTCTACATTCTTACTCTCTAATAGTGTTGGCACACAATAGAGCTAATAAAACTTCTTCAGCTTCCTGCTCAACAGTGACAAAGAAAACGTATTTCCTAAGTTTTGTTCTATGTACACACCTATGCTGTGGGATGATTCCTGGGAAAAATATTTCACATTCAAATCACTTTGGGGGTTCACCTGGTCTCTGCCTTTCTCTTGGAGTTTTACAATGCACATTAATACAACCATAGCCCCATGAAGGTGTATTACAGGAAATTTTGTTGTTTTCTTTTCTTTGAGAATTTCCAAAATATATTTGAACTTCAAAATCTCACTCATGCCCTTACTGCATCTCCGAGGAATAGCTATCACATCTTATGAAACTACTGTTTTGAAGACTGTGCTCTGTGAAATTCTGATTTAAAAGATAAAGACAAAATCACATAGCCAGGCATTCAAAAGTCATCATATCCTGACTCTAAGCTAATTTTCTAGTTTTTCTACTCTAGACAGATACCCTTCATATAGCCATGCTCATTCTTATCTTAAAAAAAAAAATCATTTTACTTTCTTATCCCTCTGCCTTAGCTGTGGGCATTTCTTGCACTTCTTAATCCTAGAATGACTCTCTGGCCCTGTCTCCATTCTTCATTTCTCAGCTCAATTCCTAACTTTGCATTAATGTGTGTCTCACCTCTCCAGTGAAGCAATCTTTTCTTATGAACTCCTTTAGCAATTATTGCTTACACCATTAATTTTGCTATTAATCAGCTACTGCTGTGTCACATATTTCTATTGTTGACAAGAAAGGCTCTTTAAATTATTAGTGTGCATGTGTTTTGCTTTTGAAAAAAAGTCATTGAATTGTATGACCTGAATTCTTCCCATGTCTATCCAGGGCAGTAACTATTGGAAACACACCATAAAAGACTGATATTTTGTTGCTCCTTCTAAACCAGCCGAAGAGATTCGCTAAAATCACAAGCTTCACTGAATATTAATGCAGTGAAAGAAAATTCCATATGATTGAGAGTTTACATCTTTTATGTTGTACAAACTAGGTTGATTTTGAGATTACTAGAAGAAAAAAGTGCATATTTTAAATATATCACTTTGAATTTTATTCGAAATAATGATCCTTTTGATGGGGAAAATTTTTTTCAAGAAGTAAAAGTAAATTGTGTCCATTATATTTAACTATTGGTGGGCCATAGTTATTCACCAGATACCATATGCCTCTCTAGTTTCCCTGGGGAAAAATATATATTACATTAAAATATTTGTTTGTGATGACAACTAAATTTGAAAGTAGTTCCTTTATACCACCTTCATAAGACAAATGTACCTTTCTGAAAATACATAACTGAGAAATGAAAGCTACAAACAAATGAATTTTCCTTTTTTAAAAAATCACTAACCAATACCTGCTATACCATGACAGAAACCAATAAACACTCAATGCAATTTACAGTTTCACTAGCATATGGAATTTTCCCAGGAACTTTCCTGATGTCTAAACCAATACCACAAAATGTATTGAATACTCCTACCTTCATTCTACACTTAATATCTGTCATGATTCTGCCTTTAGAAAGACAAATTAGTCATATGATGACAAGTAGTTCAGTAATCACCTGACAAACAAGAAGATTTTTAAAAATATCTGTTCTCTTAATTTTGATTTTGATGTGACATCTATAGTTATAAATTTTGCAGATATAACCTTATAACTGTGTGCATGTGAATGATATCTTTTAGTGCTTATTTACCCATTTTTACTTGAAACATTTATGGAAATATACATGGAAATGTGTTATTTCTCTAACATCATGTAAAAATTATGTTGTATTTTAAACAAGTCATCAGAATAAGACATGATCTTTCACTAAGATGTGTTTTCCATAACTCTTTCTTGTTTCTAAACCTCAGTTGTATCAGTATCAATTCCCACTATTCAGTCCACCTGGGCCTGTGGCACTATCAGTCACTCTTGAAGAAATGTCAGGAGAAGACATTAGAAACTCAAGTGGGATTCACCACATTAGGTATCAGCAGTGACAGGCTTTGTAAAGTTGGCTTGAACTAGCACATGGCAAATGTTAGCTTTAAAATTGAAAATGACAAATGATGGACTGGACTTAATTTAACACAACCTTTATTACTTGCATTGGCTTTTAAAAGACTAAACCTATACTGGACATTTTTAATTCTGGCCCCTTTGAAAAAATATAGATCTTTTGCTTCCTTAAGATAATTCATAAAATATAAATGGAAGTACTTAAATCACAAATCTGACAATTTTTCTTCATTATCTTGTTAACTGCAAATAAACAACAGCATCTAGATTTTGTTAAATTCATTCCCAAAGGGATTTTCTATAGAGTCAAATGTGACTTTGGAGTGACTGAATCTATATATACTATACTTGTGTATATACTATACTTAAGTATATACTATACTTGTGTATAGTAATTATATCATCTGTCTTTACATATATAAAATGAAGTACCTGATTTTATCTGCAATGCCTATTATGATACGGGGTATTTGTTATTTGCTCCATCAATATTTGTGAAAGAGAAGAAAGGGAAGGAAGGAGGAGGAGCTACCAAGGAGAAGAAAATTCACAAAGGTCCCTGAAAAAAAAATCAATACTAATAATAGAGAATCTTAGAATTTTCATCCTCTATCACACACATCAAAAATCAATCTAAGAAAGGTTAGGAGTAACACAGGTTATTACTGTCCAAGCTGGGTTTAGAACCCTAGCCCAAATCACAGGTTCATGCCTTGATAGAAGTTTGCCTTCCATGGGTATCAGGACTAACAGGAAACAAACATTTCCCTGGCTTAATGTATCTGTGTAGTTTTTCTTTCTTTTTTCCCCACAAAGTCTATGAATTTTTCCATTTTCCTTGCTTTACAGTATTTCCTCATCTTTTAAACATGTTTAGATCATCCAACAAGCTATAAACAGCTTTTGTAAAAATAAAGAAATGTGACATTAAGAGATGTCACAAGTGTAGAGATGTTCAGAATATGCTGTATTTAACCAGTAATGCTGCAAATGTTGGAAAAAATGACATGTACTAATGAAACCTATGGCACTAATGAGAGGGTCTGGTGTCACACAGTATCATAAAATCCTCCCGAAGGTTCACTACTAAACCATGTTGATAACGTCATTTTTAGTAAATTCAGGAGTGACTCATTCCTGGATGACAGGTAAGTACAGATACTGCTAAGTTACCTCTAAAGCTCTGTCAGTAAACTTTTCAGAAAATAAAACAGAATGTCATTATTAGGAAAATAAAAAAGCTCAAACTCTCTAGTTTTTTTGTCTTAATACATTGAAATTTTATGTATGGTTTCTGCTGAAATGTTAATTTCCTAGTGTAGTTTTAATGAATATGCTTTACAGAAAAAAAAATCATGTCTGTATTTTCACAACGAAAATCCTGAAAATGGTTTATTTTCTTCCCGTTAGTCTCAGTGATATGCAAAAATACCTTGAGATTCTTTTAAAAGATCTTGATATTTTATTTGTTTATATGCAGAAGAAAAATTAAATATCTATTTTGCTAAACAGAAAAAACATTTTAAAACGTCACTCTGATCAATAAAATTAGAAATTGTGTTGTTATATAATTATATAAATGTATTTTCTTCCCCATAATTATTTATTTGCATTTCATCTTGTTTTAATAAAATTAAAATTTTGAATGTGAAATCGTTTTCAATTATAAGTCTTATATTAAAAAAAAAATCACTGGGCGTGGTGGCTTATGCCTGTAATCCCAGCACTTTGGGAGGCCCAGGCAGGTGGCTCATTTGAGGTCAGAAGTTTGAGACCAGCCTGACCACATGATGAAACCCCGTCTCTCTTAAAAATACTAAATAAATAAATAAATAAGCCGGGCTTGGTGGCCATCGCCTGTAATTCAAGCTACCAGGAGGCTGAGGCAGAAGAATTGCTTGAACACGGGAGGCAGAGGTTGCAGTGAGCCAAGATCGCATCACTTTACCCCAGACTGGGTGACAGAGGGAGACTCCGTCTCTCAAAAAAAAAAAAAAAAAAAAAAAAAAAAAAAAAAAAAAAAAAAAATCATGAATAATAAGGTGATTTGACTAAATTTCTGGGCCAATCTGTAGCTACAATCTCTTCGGACGTCTTCCTAGCTGACAGTGGGAGAAGAGTAGCCTCCACGGTCACAAATTCTCTCTTCTAGGAACTTGGAATTGGGATTAAGATATTATAATTTACTTCGGGTTAATCCCTGGAAGGGAGAATTTATCAACTTTTGGGAGCTTCAGAGCTTTGGCTAAGTTATCTTTACATATGGACAATGCATGAGAGAAAGCCAGACCGTGGAAAGTGACGTTTAAAGTTCAAAACATATTGTTATGTAAGTTCAGTATCTTCTGTATTTCCGGTTATGCTTCCCAAATTTACTTATTACACATTGGTCCCATTATACATCCTTGGCTTAAAGGATTGAATATCTATTCTGTCACTCAACAGTAATAATATAAGGAGATTTTAAAAGAAGATGTTTAATCTTCATTAAGATTATAACTTTATCTACTGCAAGCTCCTTTGGTCTAATCATCTATTCAAAATATGTAGATTATGTAAGCAAACTATGTCAAAAAGATAATATAAAATTAAAAAAATATTTGCAGGTTTATTTTAAGTCCCTGGGAACATTTTAAAAAGTACACTGGAATTTATTATCAAAGTTCCTCCTGTAAGAAACAAAATGAATCATCTTTAGAGGGAAATGAAAAATTTCACTCTCAGGTACAGAAGCATGTGACTAATAATCTTAAAATAGCAACTAGCTTGGCAATAACCAAAGAAAGAAACTACTGCAACATTAATCCACACAGTGTAACTCACTTGATACTGTCTCCTTCAATATCTCTCACATCTTAATATCCACTATCGCCAGCTCCAATTGAGAAAAAAAAGTTAAAAAAATTAAAAACAACAACTCTTAGGTCAGAAAATAAATGTTTATCGTTTTCAAAAGCTGGAATGCATTGGGTTACTACAATCACTCCGTTTTACTCCCTGTTCCTTGTTTTCTTAGCATCCTTTTTTGTGGGGGAAGGGATGCACACGGGAAGCTTCCTTAATTTAGTTCCTTTCATCTGAAGATTTCAAAAGCTTTGCTGATGGCTATTATTTACAGTAGCTGAGTAAATGGGAGCACGGAGCCAATGGGAAGCTATAACTATTCTATAAATGAATTATAAAGCAGTAGAATCTTGTTAAAACAAGTCAAGATGTAAAATGTCTTAGGTACTCTGCTTCATTCTGAACTCATTTTCCATTTGTTAAAGCAATTCACCATTTTGTCACCCTTTTCTTACATTCTTATAACAATAACAATTTTGGTTACTTATTTGGAAACATTGAGCCGTCGGGCCCTAATTTTGTTTTTAGAAATTAAGCCCAGCTGATGTACTACCAATGCGGGTATACTTAAAAAGAGTGGTGGGGTATGTGTAACAGTACGACATGCAATTTCAATGTGCTTTAGGATATGCATTATATCCTAAATAGGATATATGATATGTATCCTATTTATAATAGGAATAGGATATGCAATTTCAATGTGCTTTAGGATATGCATTATATCCTAAATAGATATATGATATGTATCCTATTTATAATAGGAATAGGATATGCAATTTCAATGTGCTTTAGGATATGCAGAGAGAAAGAAAGGAGAGAAAAGTAAGTCTTAGACTCAAAACTGATGGAAAACTGAATAAAGTTCTATTACAGGAAAGGATAGAATACCTAACAAAGTAAGTCTACAGCAAGATAATTTTGGACAGAAGGCTACTAAGACAACAGATGAGGAGACGAGTTGTGTCAAAGAGGCAGAGATGTGTGGCTAAAGATTGGGGGAAGAGGACTGAATCCCTATAAATACAATAACATTTCTAATAATGAAATATCTATCAAAGCTTTTGAAATCCATGGCTCCCACACCTGGTCAATCATCAGAATCGCCTAAATAGCTCATATATATGGACTCCCACTGTGTACTCCCTAGAAATACTGGTTTAGTAGAACTGGCTCAGAGTCCAAAAATTGTACAGTATTTTTAAAAGGTTTTGTGGTGAATTAGAAAGTATACATGTTTTAGATCTACCTTTCCACAATGGCCAGTACCTCAAAAGCATATCTAACTCTGGAAACAGCACATAATTCCCTAGTTCCCATTTACTAATGTGAAAAAGGCAGCTTAAAATAGGAACTGAAAAAAGACAGGTTTGTCTTGAGATCAGGCCATTTTTTTTATTTCAGTACAGCTGCATGGTCTGTATCTTGAGATGCTACCCTGCTATCTGTCCTAGATTTTTCGCTCCCTGCTTTTCTCTTGGTTTGAACCATGGGATAGTGACACCAAATGCAGTCCAATTGGAACACTGGATTTTATCAGGATCCATAGGCTGTCCTGTATTTACCAAACTTATCTTTTACCTTCTACTCATGCTGACCTCACAAATCTAAGAGGCACAGAATCAGACAAGTTAGAGCCACGAGTTTTACCAGAGTGCCCCACGGTCACTTTGGGTCTTTTTTTTTTTTTTTATAGTACATGCAGTGCTCATTTAATTTGACCCTCTTTATTCACAATCAATTAACACTTAATTGCCCAAAGATTTGCTTAAGGTTATCTCAATCAAGAAGGTTTCTTGATCACGTTAGTGTTATCTATATCAATATTTTTAAAGAGTGATCTTTGCTCCAAATCAGAAACACTGGTGTCCCTGTTAGATGCACAGTCACAGTCTGCATAGCCTACTGAATTAGAATCTATGTGTGCAGGAATTAGATATCTGCATTTTAAAATTAATTCTGCATGTAACTTTTATGCACATTAAAGTTTGAGGATTGTTGGTAAACACAGTGGTAGTTTAATTGATTAAATAATTACTTGCTTTATTAATTGATTTCACAAACAATTTGTTGCTTTCTAGGTGCCAGTCATTTAATAGGCTATGGGAGTATAAAGACAGTTTGAAAAAAGTGTATTACATTCCAGTGGGAAACAGACAAGTCAGTAGATACACAGGGAAAGGTGTTACTTTCAGTTCTCATGAATTCTGAAAAGTTGTTTGATAGCTCAGTACTTTAGTGACATGACTTTGCTTTATTGATATATGGTTGTTTGCTGTTTAGTTTGCAGTGAAAAAAGTCATAAAATACAATTTTTAAATTTTCTCCAAGGAGACTAAAGTACTCCTCCTTATTGTAGAACCCTTTTGTATTCAGATTTTTAAATATGGCATATTTGTTAATATACAAATTATTGTGTTCAGGTGTAACCTAAAAAGTCAAAACAAAAGAGCCATGTTAATAGTCAAAATGCTTTGACCTCTACTTTTGCTGCTGTTCCATAAGACATTATAACATGTTTCAAAATAATATAATTGAGTTTTGGTGTTTCATGGACACAATGTCACTGTAATTTTAATTTATAAAATTAGCTAGAGGCCGGGTGCAGTGGCTCATGCCTGTAATCCCAGCACTTTGGGAGGCTAAGGTGAGAAAATCACATGAGGTCAAGAGTTTGAGACCAGTCTGGCCAACATGGTCAAACTCCGTCTCTACTAAAAATATGAAAATTAGTCAGGCGTGGTGGCAGGCGCCTGTACTTCCAACTACTCAGGAGGCTGAGGCAGAAGAATTGCTTGAACCTGGGGGGCCAAGGTTATAGTGAGCCGAGATGACACCACTGCATTCCAGCCAGGGTGACACAAGGAGATTCTGTTTCAGATGAATAAATAAATAAATAAATAAGGTAAAAATAAAATTAGCTAGGGATAAATTATTGGACAAATATATATGAAAGTTATTATGTGAAGAATAACATTATAAAAAACAAATATTTGAAGCATCTATACATTATTTATTGTTAACGTTTTCCAAATGTTTAAGTGGAGTTTTTAGAAATATGGGAATTTTTTTTTTTTTTTTTTTTTTTTTTTTTTTGAGACGGAGTCTCACGCTGTCGCCCAGGCTGGAGTGCAGTGGCGCGATCTAGGCTCACTGCAAGCTCCGCCTCCCGGGTTCCCGCCATTCTCCTGCCTCAGCCTCCCGAGTAGCTGGGACTACAGGCGCCCGCCACCGCGCCCGGCTAATTTTTTGTATTTTTAGTAGAGACGGGGTTTCACTGTGGTCTCGATCTCCTGACCTTGTGATCCGCCCGCCTCGGCCTCCCAAAGTGCTGGGATTACAGGCTTGAGCCACCGCGCCCGGCCGGGAAATTTTAATACAATGATCACAGTACTATATAGAGAGGTTTAAGGTTTTATATCAGATTACATAAATGACAGGATAGATAATATCTATTTTTAAATAGTAAAAGTAAACCCATATTTTATCAAATGCAAGATGCCCTCTGTTTTTTTATTCTTTAATTTTTTTTTCTATGCTTTTTTCTCTAATTTTTTTTTCTTATGTAGTGTAAGCACCATGAATACGCCATAGACTCTGAACACAGAGTTCACCATGTAGTCAGGGTGACGATATAATGTGATGAATGCTATAATAGTTATCACTGAGCCAAATATGCTGTTACAACCAGTAATCATTAAGTATCATATTAAACATAAAATATTTAAAAATATTATGATTCTACTATATAGTATACACAATAGCCAACACTAAAGGGAATACAAGATGCATAAGGGCCTTATGTCCAGTAAGCTGATGAGACAAAGACATATGCATTATAATTTAAGATAATGTAAAGTAGGTATTAAGAGGAAGTACAAGTAAAGAGCTCAAAAGGTGAGACTGGCTTCAGATGGAGTGATAAAAAAAGACTGTATGGAGGGGAGAGAACTGGGCAGCATATCAAGCTTGTTGGTTTATTAGTTTCTCTTCATTTTCACCACGTCTAAGACATGGCCTCTATCCTATGACCTATTCTAACTATTATTGTTTTCTTGCCACCAGTTTCTCCTCTACTTTGGTCCATTTTCTACACTGCTTTAAGAGTACATTCCTTGTACAAACATTTTGTCACTTCTTTATTTAAAAACTTCTCACTTTTTACACAAATTACTGAATTTCCTAGCAAGGTGTGGGTGATTCCACATTCAAGGTCGACACAAAAATACTTCTGATTACAATCTCATTTCATTAAAAACAAAACAAATCAAACAAAAACACCTTTTACTGCTTGCACTGCATATCTTTGCATTTTGACAAACTCCTACTTACACTACTAGAGCTCAATCAAATACTATTTTTTTTCTGTAAAGCCTCCACAAACTTCCCCACCCACTCCCTCTCTTAGAGATACTTCATTCAGGCATCTCTTGCAGCCATTTTACAGAAGTGAATCTGTTTTATGTAAACATATTCTGTACAGACACAAAGTTGAGGTCATGGCCTATTGGTTTTTGTATCCTAGTCATCTAGCACAGTACCTGGAAAAGAGTAGGTCCTCGGTAAATAATTTTTTGAAAAGGTGAATGAATTAATGATCATAGAAGAGAAGCTTCATATGATTTCCAAGATAATTCTCAATATATATTTTTGCTATTTTTCATTTATGAAATGTATTAGTTCTTATTTTCAATTATCACTTCTATAAGGTCACTGTCATCTTTATTGTTAAATATACATATATATGTATGTCTATGTGTGTGTATATATGTGTATATACATATAAAATCTCCTAGTATTTCCATGCTATGCATTCAGAAAATAGCCAACTTTACAACCAGCTAGCTGAAATATAATTACCTAAAACATATTTGGCTGGAAAAAAAGCAAAAACAAAAAAATATATATATATACACACACACACACACACACATTTATATACACACACATATACACATATATATGTATATTTTTTTTCAAAATTGTGCAAGTCCTTGGAAAGAGTAATTCAATTTTTAGGAATTTAGGAATTTGTTAACAGTAAATAATTTTAATTGTTTAACTCTATATTTACTACACAAATATTTTTAAATAGGTAGAAAGGTAAAACATCTGAAATATCTTACCAATATGACAATATAGAAAAACATTTAATCATATAGGGAACAATGTTAATTATAACTAAATTATAAGTAAACTGTGGGTTACAGAACAGTATAGACACTAGGAACAGCAGACACTTGACTAATATATAATAGTCAACCCTAGAAAGACATTTTTTAAGAAGACAACAACGAAAAACTCTGAGAAAACAAGGAAAAGGAAAGAGAAATATTAAAAAGTAAAATATTATATCAAATAATTAAAAATTATGTGTTAGATACTATTTATGTGTTTGATAATAAAATCAATTTAAAATCACTTTAAGTAGATGTTATGTTGTGAGGATCCATAGAAATATAAACACCAAAATCTACAACATTTAAAAAAGCTGAAGAATCTGGTCAAACTTTACATGTTTTATGTGATCGCTGCCAAATAACTTAATACATGAAAAAAAAAATAGGAGAGCAAAAGAACCACTTTATTTTCTCCTATAAAACATACATGGAGGCTAAAACATACCCAATAGTTTATAAATGGAAGCAGACATTTGGATGAACATTTAGAAATCCTGGTAAAAAGCATCAGAATAAACAGTAGCCCCCATGCTTGCTACAATATGTTTCTTTATATTGCAAAGCAAATAGTATCTTATAATGGAAAATATTAGTTATTTCCCTAACCAATCTCTGGGTATAAAATTATGTGTATGTATAACTTTAATAAAAATATGACCCCACATGATATAAGATGATTATAGATGTATGATACATGTTGATTATATGAAAGCCCCCAGCTAACTTTAAATTATTAATATATAATTATTATTTGCATATTAATTGTTAATATAACAACTAACAATTTTATTCATTCATTCTTTTTTCATTTATTCATTCAGGAATCTATGATTAAGGACCTAATATGTGTCAATACTGTGCAAAACTTACTAGAGACCAAGATGTTTTTATTACCTTCATGGATCTCAAATTCAAGCTGGTAAACAGCCAAAGAAAATACTTATCAGTATTTATGAGGTGTTATGGACATTTATGGAGGTAGGAGGTGAAAGGGTTAGAGAATTTAGATGACTTGAACTTTAAAGGTTGAATTAGGCTGAGTTGATGGAAAAGAAACCCAGCATCCCAAAAGAGACAGCAAGAGCAGAGTTATAGGAAGAACAAAGGAGGGCTTGGATGATAGAGTGAAGAGCTCTCTGCATCTGGTTTTGGGTAGACTATAAGAACTACAGGAGATAATGCTAGAAAATAAAAATGGGCAAAAGAGAACTGGATAGACCCAATAAATTTTCATTCCATCCTGTATAATAAAAAGTCATAAAATGTTTTATTTGTCTGTTTGTTTATATGTATGGTAGATAGGTAGACTACTGTGACAGTCACTGTGAACAACAATAAATATTTAGCTAATAATGGAGTTTTTTCTTTGCTTAAAATAAAGTGTGGATTTTAGGCATATCAATTCCCAAGATTCTTTGAAAAGGCTATTAAGATATTCTCTACTTGATGCCTTTTTTCTCTGCCCACAAATTTCTCCTTTGTAAACAAAGGGTTTTTTAACTTGGTTTAGTAAGAATACAACTATATCTAATATTGAAATTGGGCCAGGTATGATGGTTCACACCTATAATCCCAGCACTTTGGGAGGCCAGAAGACAGCTTTAGCCCAGGGGTTCATGACTAGCCAGGGCAACATAGTTAGTTAGACCTTGTCTCTACAAAATAAAAAGATTAAAAAAAAATTGCCCGGGTGTGGTGGCACACACCTGTGGTCTCAGCTCCTCAGGAGGCTGAGGTGAAAGGATCACTTGAGCCTGGGAGGTCAAGGCTGAAGTGAGCCGTGATTGCACCACTGCACCTCACCCTGGATAACAGAGAAAGACCCTGTTTCAACAAAAAATAAAATTTAAAATTATGAAATCAGCGCTTATTTCATCCTTACTGATGTTTCCCCAAATTATAAGCATTTAAAATGGCCTAATCTATATGTCTTTTCTATTTCTATTTCAATATTTGTATATGCCACCTTAGTTTATTCAAATTTATTTATACTAAGTTAAAAAAACAAAATAAGGAATCAACAGCTAGAGAGCATTTTATGCCTATGTTAAATCCTTAAAACACAAATTCTTAGGCCATTATTAAGTTAAATTCATCTAACAGAAATGCTAAATCCACAACCTGAATATACACTTCCTGTCGCTTTTTACTGGACTTTGGCCTTGATCATCAAGTAAACAGAGCCACAAAAATTATGATTCAGCTGTTAATCAATACATTTTAAAGAAATTGAAGAATATTATTAAACTTAGCAAAATGTAGAATTGACTTATAACACTACAATTGAGAACCTGAAAGTCAATAACTTTGGGAGGCTCATCAAACATGCAGAATAAAGAAACACAATCTTCATGATTTCTAACATTTTAGTCTGTACTTTGTAGCTGTGGCCAGAAGACCTTAACTATATCAGTGGCGTAAGTGAAAGTAGCATCAACTACTGACCAGATAAGTGGAGAATTTGTTGATATTTGTAATCATACCTACCAGGGACTGTAGAAATATTCTTCGGTATATTTTGCTTCTTACTGAAATGACATTTGCTATTTCGATGAATGAGTTTAATGGAAGACACCAAACTGAACTTGATTTGTGCTAATATTAGTTGTTTAAATGGACAATCATATTGACTGTCCAAAGTCTCTTTCATCCTCCTGCAGGGTCAAGGTAATACTTTAGTATTTATTCTACAGGGTAGGCCTGTGTTCACAGATAAAGGACCTTCTTTCCTAGGATCGTATAGATAAACTAAGAAAGAAAATCAGATAAGCAATGCAGGAACAACTTGGGAAGATTAACTTAAAGCAAATTGAAAATAATTAAAAATAGATAGCTTGACTTCCCAAAGCCTAGGGGGACATTTTATCAGCCTAAATACTGATAAAATAAGACAGCAAAGTCATTTAGCAAGCTTCAAGTCATTCAATAAAATAACAACAACAAAAATTCACTGATGTCTGGTCTGTGGAAATATATGGTCATAATGTCTGTGGTACGTAAGGCATGAACTTGGAGAGTTCTTGCTTTTACCATTGTCTTTCCCTAGGACCAATGGCTCACATTTGTTAAACACACAGAAATCATTTAGTTTATAACATTAGGACTCACGTGTGCACACGCACACACATTTAAACCCAGGAGTACTGAAATCTTATCCTCTCTAACTGAAATGGCTGTAAGTCCCTCTGCTTTCTGATGTTAGCAGAAATGCACAAATAATAATTAATGTATCCAATTAAAATATAAACCCAGTGAAAAATTCAAATTCAAGTCAGCTGACTAATCTCCTACTAAAAAAGAACCCAAAGAATAAAGTCTTAATATTAATGCTAAAATATAACAATTCCAACTAACCTAAAAGAGTAGATCATTTGGAGTTGGTCAAGGCTAAGTTAGGAGTGTGGCATGGACATTTAACCTAAAATATGCCTTTTGATCCTGAGGATGTAAATCAGGAAACTCTAAGCTGAGACATGCCAATAGATTCTGTGAAGTTCTACAGAGTCTCACATATTGTCCTCAACAATTAAGAGGCAAACCAACTGGTCTTAAAATTAATTCAGCCAACACAGGATACACGTTTAGGTCAACAGGTGAATATTGAGTTTGACATTGACCGACTTGGCTTTCTCCATGAATCAAATTAAACAAACAATTGCCAGCAAGTGGCCATATCAGGCCCTGGACTTGTACCTATTAATCTGACTTTATTTGAAAGTTCAGCTATTAAATTTGTGTAATCTATTTACACAAAATATGGCTGAACTGCTAGGATTTGCTCTGTTAGATATCTAAGAGAACATAAAATGTAGTCCCAAGTAAAACAGACAGTTTACTTGCATGAGGGTGAGGTAGGCGGCCTGCAGGAGATTTTTTCTGGTCAACCCCACCCTGATGAAAACAGGATCTGGTCAAAAGAGCATGCAGTGAAGAGGCCACCAACCCCAGGAGACTGTGAGGAAAGCAACCTCCAGCTGTCCTCACAACTCATTAGCATAATGACTCTCCCACCAGCATCATGACAGTTTACTAATGCATGGCAATGCGCCATGGCAACAGCCTGGAAGTTACCTTATATGATTCTGGAAACTCCCCACCATTTTCCAGAAAGTTCAGAATAACCTGCCTCTTAATTAGCATTTAATTAGAAGGGAGTATGAATACACGTGCCAACAGCCCTGGCACACTGCCTATGGGTTAGTCCTGCTCCGCAAGGAGTAGTACCAGTTCAATAACAATTGCTTCTCTGATCACCAGTTCACCCTTGAAGTGAAGAACCCTCCCAGGCTAGGCCTCAATTTTGTATAAAATTTGAGTGACCGTAGTAAGAGAAGAAAAACTGCAATTTCCATGTCATTGGAAAAATTACTTCTTCAATACTCCAAGCCAATGTTAATTTTCCTACCTTGAAAATGAAATAGGAAGTAATAAAACCAGAACCATCTATATAGCTAACATTTGTTTATACTGAGTTATACTGAGTTTGAAATTAAATAACAGCTACTGAAAGCTGCCCGAAATGTGTACTACATACAATGTAAAATTGTAACTAAAGAACAGGAAGTACTCTTTTAGAGTTTACTATACATTGACGATTTTGAAAAGACACAAAACCGTCATATTACAGAAGAAACAATGTTATCTCCAATGATATACAAAACAGGGAATTTCCCAGAATAAACTTCTTCATGACTAAACATCCAGCATATAAATGTTGGAGGAGTTATCATAGGAGAGTTTCAATGACAGGGAATCTAAACTTGGTATCCTTAATTTGCACGGTATAGTTATAGAGTGGTATAGAGTAGCATGTTTCTGACAACCAAATAGCCAGAGAGGTATGTTTTATTCCCAAAAAATTAAAAGACACTTATTTTTTTCTCACTCATCCAATGTACATGAACAGTCATTTGATTTAGGTGGTTTAACTGATTACTTGACTGCAGGAAGGTCTAATAGTCACTACTGAAACAGCCTTTGCAAACATTATGACACTGAGAGAAATCCAACATGACTGATTCCATCTTGCTTCTAGTCTCACAGGCTGACTACTGTCCCTTGCTTATTCCTGAGTGTAGGGCTAGCTAACTATGGGAGAAATTTTGTTTAATGTTTAGCTCTGAAGAAAGAACAGTAATAGTCTGTCCTTAAAACTGATTTCCTCCTTGTTCTGGAGCTGAAATTGCTTTGTAAAACTAATGAACAGCCACAAGATGAGGATTATGGGAGGGTCCTGAAGGTCTGCTAAAATGTAGGCCTAGTTTCTATAATCCCTTTTTACTCAGTAATGTGGCCAGAGGTCACAAGATTCGTGACTACCCCAATTGCTCCTATAGATAACATCACTATTATAGAACCTAAAAGAGGTCTTATGAGATATTTTTCAGGCTGACCCCGCCAGGACTCTAGGCTCAACTAGTCTTGTGGCCCCCCCAATAAGAGGTAGACTTAGTGCAAACGGACCCTTTTCCACACCCCTATGATTGCATCCCCAGCCAATCTGCAATACCCATTTCCTAGTTTTCTACCCACCAAACTATCCTTGAAAAACCCGAACTTCGGAGCCTTCAGGAAGACTGATTTGAGTAATAACTCCATCTGCTATGTGGCCAGCCTTGTATCAATTAAACTCTTACTTCAGTGATGCAGTCTCAGTGAATTGATTTTGTCTATGCAGCAGGCAGGAAGAACCCATCGGATGATTACACTACAAGCCCCTCCCATCTCTGATTATTTTTAACATAAATTCATTACGGTACATACTTACTTAAAACTATAATTTATGCTCTGAAAAAGACAGTAAGTTATCTTCCTGATATAATTTATCACATTTTTCTCTCGCTTATGATATGTTTTGTGAAATAGTTTAAAAATTATTTCCGAAAATTTCATCATTTTTAAGCCTATGGTCGTTAAAGAATTTTGTCATTCGATTACTACACACAATAGAATTTCAAATATTTTTCTCAGAATATGTTTTAGAATCTAAAAAAAAAGTAATAGGTTTTATTCGCCATGTTGCTTGATGGCATTATCTGCAGATGGTTCTGGGAGAAATTAAGAAAATCATTACATGAACCAATTTGTAACCTAAACACCAAGACAAAGTGATCAGCCTGAAATTTCTAAATTTTAAATCTTCACGTATTTCCATAATTAGATAGCACAGGATGGATGGTGCTTAAGTAAATCATAGTTTATCAAGGATACATGGGTATACAATAAAGAGGGAAGAAAGCACCTACAACTTTGTAGACGTCACGTAAAACTTTAAAACAGTTCACACAAATGTTACCCGCTAAAGAACAATGAGAAGTGAACACATGACCAGGTGATACTTACCAAAAAGTTATCTTTCAAAAGTATCTAAGTTTTAGAGATAAAAGTAAAGAGTTTAGAATGATTTTCCATGGATTATTCGATAGAAGGAACTAACATTAATGGTGCTCTCGACAAGTTTGATACTGTGCTAGGCAATACATATATTGGTATGATTTACTTCTCCCAACAAGTCTGACAGTTATCTACAATTATTCCTATTTTTAAAAATACATGTAGACTAAGATTCAAAGAAATTAATATTTTCCCAAGGTCACACAGTTAGTAAGCACCATTATATAAAAAACAAACTCAAGGTCATTCATTCAAAAGGTCTAAATATTTTGGACAGTTTAGAAAACATAAGAAGTGACATTGAGGCTATCAAATTTTATTAACTTTTATTTTTCACATTGGATCAAACATCCTCATTACAATGTTTGGAGAAAAAGAGGGGAAACAACATAATTTAATAATAAGCACATGCTATTTTATCTGATAAATGTAGTTTTAAATATATATTCTCAATGTTAGACTCTATAGTGTGCACATAGTGATTGGTGGACAGTTTAGGAATAATAGCGTTCCTAAATTCTATGATATTGGTATTTGTCACTTTCACCATCTTAAATATATTAATGTTAGATGAAAATAATCAGCCCTGTGCCTGAGAACTAACTGCTTATAACACAAACATGGCAGCAGTAAGAGGTGGCTTATGACAGTTTTTGGGGAAGCAGTTCTGGATTAGCAAAATAATCTCTCCAGTAAAGAAACATGTTTGAAGTCATTAACACAGGCTTTGGTGTGAAAAACATGTTTTTACATAAAATGGCCTAGAGAAAAAGTAAATATAAGGCTAAAATTATTCATAACATTCAAATAACAAATCTCAAAACTATTAATAGGTCTAGATTTGAAGAAAAGTTAGGTTTTTATTCTTAGAAGATAATAAATGCTTCAAGAATGCTTCTAAAATCAACTTTCTTCACAGAACTAAAAAGAAAAAACTACTTTAAATTTCATATGGAACCAAAAAAGAGCCCAGATAGCCAAGACAATCCTAAGCAAAAAGAACAAAGTGTGAGGCATCACGCTACCTGACTTCAAACTATACTACAAGGCTACAGTAACCAAAACGGCATGATACTGGTACCAAAACAGATATATAGACCAATGGGACAGAACAGAGGCCTCAGAAATAACACCACACATCTACAACCATCTGATATTCAACAAACCTGACAAATACAAGCAATGGGGAAAAGATCTCCTATTCAGTAAAGGGTGCTGGGAAAACAGGCTAACCATATGCAGAAAACTGAAACTGGACCCCTTCCTTATACCTTATACAAAAATTAACTCAAGATGGATTAAAGACTTAAATGTAAAACCTAAAACTATAAAAATCCTAGAAGAAAACCTAGGCAATATAATCCAGGACATAGGCATGGGCAAAGACTTCATGAATAAAACATCAAAAGCAATTGCAACAAAAGCCAAAATTGACAAATGGGATGTAACTAAACTAAAGAACTTCTTCTCAGCAAAAGAAACTATCATCAGAGTGTACAGGCAACCTACAGAATGGGAGAAAATTTTCACAATCTATCCATCTGACAAAGGGTTAATATCCAGAATCTGCAAGAAACTTAAACAAATTTACAAAAAAAAAAACAACCAACCACATCAAAAAGTAGGCAAAGGATATGAACAGACACTTCTCAAAAGAAGACATTTATGCGGCCAACAAACATGAAAAAAAAGCTCATCATCACTGGTCATTAGAGAAATGCAAATCAAAATCACAATGAGAAACCCATCTCACGCCAGTTAGAATGGTGATCATTCAAAAGTCTGGAAACAACAGATGCTGGCGAGAATGCGGAGAAATAGGGACACTTTTACACTGTTGGTGGCAGTGTAAATTAGTTCAACCATTGTGGAAGACAGTGTGGCGATTTCTCAAGGATCTAGAACTAGAAATATCATTTGACCCAGCAATCCCATTACTGGGTATATACCCAAAGGATTATAAATCATTCTGCTATAAAGACACATGCACACATATGTTTACTGCAGCACTGTTTACAACAGCAAAGACCTGGAACCAGCCCAAATTCCCATTAATAACAGACTGGATAAAGATAATGTGGCACATATACACCATGGAATACTGTGCAGCCACTTCATGTCCTTTGCAGGGACATGAAAGAAGCTGGAAATTATCATCCTCAGCAAACTAACACAGGAACACAAAATCAAACACTGCATGTTCTCATTCATTAGTGGGAGTTGAACAATGAGAGCACATGGACACAGGGAGGTGAACATCACATACCGGGGCCTATCGAGGGGTCGGGGCAAAGGGGAAGGAGAGTATTAGGACAAATACCTAATGCATGTGGGGCTTAAAACCTAGATGATGGGTTCATAGGTGCAGCAAACCACCATGGCACATGTATACCTATGTAATTAACCTGCCCCATTCAGCACATGTATCCCAGAACTTAAAGTAAAATAAAAAATAAAAAATTAAATTAAAAACTGCAATAAAAAACCTTCTGTTTGCCATAACTAAGTTTTTGACTGAGTATGACTTTAAACATTTGGATTCATAGGGAAGAAACATATCTTATTTATAACTCATACAAATTTTAAATTTAAATTAACCAGGGAATGACAAATTATATATCTATTATTGAACAAGTAAGGAATCATGAACAAAGATAAACTTATTTTTTGATAAACAAAATGAAGAAAACAAAAAAAATCACAATTATTTCTTTGTTACTTACTAATGAATCTTAAACATTGAAATATTTTAACGTAACTTTTGATGGGAGAAGTATATAGCATATGAATTGAACTGAATCCCTTTTCATTCCACTTTGCAAGAATTGTATGATTTGGCTCAATCCCCTCAGTTCTCCAAGACTTGGTTTACTTATCTGTAATATAGGGAAAATAATTAAGCGATCCATAAGGGTACTGTGAGGATTAAACGTAGCTAACATATATAAGTGCTGACCACAAGTACTGGCATGTGGTAAATTCTCCGTAAATGATGGAAGTCATCATCATCACCATCATCATCATCATCACCATCATCATCATCATCAAACATTGTATCCCTATGAACAAAGAATACATTATTTTTGAAATTTTGATTGTGTCTTATTTTTATATTTCCATTAGTAGCTAGTACATACTATATTTATGGAAACAGATAGTAAAATATAGAGTATTTAATTCAAGGAATTACTAACGTGCTGATTTCCCCCTCATTAATTAATGTAAACTTAAAACATTCTAAGAGGAAATAATCATTTCTATCCATTTATCCAATAAAGACCATGAACATAAGTTTATGGTGAGATAAAATGTCCAAACCAGCTCTCTCTCATTAATAGGTGATCAAGGGAGTTTCTTATGACTCCATTTATTGAACATAAATTTGAGACTGTCTGGGGATCCATATAAAGGTTTAAAAAATTATTCAACAATCCAGGATACGCTTTAGTTGTTTCAATATTCATAACTAGCCTTAAACATCAATCCATGTTAAAAGCTTTTTTTGCTTAAAATTATCACAAACCTAAAATAACTAAAATAGTAGTTTTTAAATAAAACAATATTGTAATATCAATAAAAACTAGGTTAACATGATGAGTAAAACTAATAAGTTAATGTAAAGAATGATTATATGCAGAATCTAAAACAAACAAACCAAAACCCTTAAATATATAGAAAAAGAATAGAAAGGTGGGTAGTTACCAGGAGCAGGGAGAGGATGGAAGGATTGAAATGGGGAGATGGAGGTCAAAGGGAATAAAGTTGCAGACGTATAAGATAAATAAACCTAAAAATCTAATGTACGGTATGAGGACCATGGTTAATAATATTGTACTATATACTAGAAATGTCCTAAGAGACTGGATTTTAGAGACTTTTGCCACACACACATACACACACAGAAGATTACTATGTAAGATGATGAATAGGTTAACTTGCTTGAGTGTATTAATCATTTCACTATGTGTATCAAAACATCATGTATATGTTAAACATATATATAATAAAAAAGAAATGTTTTAGCAACTTGAAATATCAATAACTGCTAAATTATGGACCTTTTGACTTCAGCAAACCTATCCTACCAAAAGCTCTATATAAACATCATTTTCTCATCATTTTTTTTCCCATACTTGGCAATGTACTAGCTTCTTTGTGGGTGAAAGTCAGTTGGCCTGTATTTAGTGAAAGTGAATTATGTATGTGTTGTCTACTTCTTTTCTCTATAGTCTTAGACAATTAAAGTAGACCAACATGGCAACGAAATATATATGCATCAAAATATTTATACATGCAAATGCTAAATTCGGAAGTAAAATCTGGCAGTTTACTATATGTGTGTATGTATGTGTGTGTGTATATATGTACATGTATATATAAATGATATTATATTATAATGTAAAGAATATAACATATTATAAAATTTTGAGTTATTATATGTAACATATAACCATTTAAGTAATCCACAGCAGGATTATATTATTTGAGATTATCAACAAAAATGTATCACTCAGTCCAAAACAGAAGTTTTGTAGAGAATACACATAGCCCTGTGAATATGCCCATGGATGCCCACATGGGGAACATGGTTCTAGCTCATCTGGATTGGTTTCTGTTGCAGAACCCTCATTGAGGTGTGAGTCTGGCTCTCAATTTGCCCCCATGGATTTAAAGTTTTCCAACTGTATTTGAGATTCTGGTTCCCTTTTGTTCTTTCCCTGAAACCACAAACGAGTTCCACCTCCATCCTTTTATTTATTCCTCTCTCACTCCAGTCTGAGTCAGAGCCCTAGGTTTCTGGTTTCCTAAAAAGAAACTAATTCACACATATATTCATTTAGCATATATTTGTTGGCATCTACTTTGTACAACACCTCATGTTATTACCGAAGAGAGAGCTATGAATTATGCAGATACTGTTGGACCCAAATATCTCCTACTAAACTTCCATTTACATAAGCAGGTACAAGTCAACGAATATAGACAACACTACATAGTTGAACTTAAAACTTGGATTTTATTCAATTATATTTAAAAGGTTCCTGGGGGGGAGGGGTTAATTTCTATTCTATCATAAAATTTTCTACATCACGAGAAATCTAAAATAGATGCTAGATGCTCTAAACTTCCATTTATTTTTCACAGAAAGAATTAGTAAACATTCAAACAAGAATTGACTCAATAAAACAATTTACTCTATCAGAACTTTAAAAGTATAGACACATTTACAAAAATCTATTTTTATGGAAAAGAGACAGCAGCCAGTTAACAAAATTATATCAGAGTTTTACCCTAAGAATCTCATATACTTTCTTGGATTATATAAATATATGTTGATTAGTTGGGTTTGTTTGTAATGATGACCTAGAGACACTGTAAAATCCTCATTAGTGGTAGAAATAATATATTTTTAAAAATACTAATGTATTATCACCAGCATCCTACTAAGAAGGGACAGGGCATTGATTCAGTTGAGATTTATTTTTCTATCATGAAACGGAAACAAAATTTCACTGCTTACTTCTCAATTGTTGAAGAAAAGAAAGTTAAGAGAGGATAGCCATTTAGTCCAAAATTCTGCAAATCATGTTTTCTCCACCTATGTCATTCACAAAAGAACATTTTAAATAATTATTTTCCTAATCAATTTATAAAATACAGTTTGGATTTCATGCTGCTTTCTTAATAGCTTCCATAATGAGAAGACATGGGGTAGAGCTATGCAGAATACTATGTGCTTAGAAATTTATGGAAAAGTCCCTATTTGGCTTATGAGATGACTTATAGCAATAAATATAGTCACTCAAATGTAAAAAATGATTTAAAATACTCTTTATTAAGTTATTTATTTTTTAAACAGCAATTTTAATCTTCACATTTTTGACTATGTTTTCAAGCTATCATCTTTACCTCCTTTAACAGGCAAAACAGAGTTACATAAATTTTTATTTATACCAAAATATTTTGATTGTAATTCGGAAAACCTCATAAATAATGTGTCATTTTAAATATATATCACATGCATATTCATTCACTGTGTCACTCAGTTATTCAAACAAATATTTATTGAGAGTCTACTATGTAGCTGACACTGTTCCAGCTGCCGGAATTTAGTGGTAATCCAAACAAATTAGAAGTGTTTGTTTTCAAGGAGCTTATACTTTAGTGGGGGAAGACAGATAAACAAAATAACAAATAAACTATATAGTATGCTAGACAGTGATACATATCCTGAAGAAAAATTAAGCAAGTGATGATTCTCTTGGTGATTAGTTAATTTTGTTAGAATGGTCTCATCACTGGAGTAATTACACTGAATAAAGAACTGAAGTTGATGAGGACGGAAACATTCTTTAACTATTGTCATACTTTGAAAGTTGATACTTGTTAAAATAATGTTGCACAGAATATAATTCCTTGATATTTTTCCCCTCCATTTCTTTCAAGGAACTTCTGGAAAGTAGATTTAATATGAAGAAAGTTAAGACAATAAAGAGGGGCTAAGAGTGATGAAATGCTTCAAATAACAGTGAAATTTGTGGAACTGTCAGCATTCGTCAGTAGAATACACATGTAATGAATGGTGTTTATTAGGTTAAAAAAACTAAGAAAGGAAGACTGGATCTCACAAATATTTCTGATTATCTAAATATAAAAAAAAGGGATGTCTTAATTCTAATTCTTGTGGCTTTTTAAGAAGCATTGCTAATTGAGTACCACAGAATATTTGTAACTGTATTCACTCTTTGTTGTTGGGTCCTTTTTGGGGGCTTGTTCATGGATACCTGTAGTTGTCAGCTGGACAAAAAAAAAAAATGTCTGTGGAGTTCCAAGGTAACCCTGTGCTCTGTAGCACCATTGAGGGGGAAGAGGCAAGAAGGGAAGAGAGGAGAAATGCATTGGCAAGACAAATGATTAACCTGGGATGCATCACTCCTATATAATCATATAAAACCGACCACTAAATTATGCTGCTATAAAGACACATGCACACGTATGTTTATTGCAGCACTATTCACAATAGCAAAGACTTGGAATCAACCCAAATGTCCATCAGTGACAGATTGGATTAAGAAAATGTGGCACATATACACCATGGAATACTATGCAGCCATAAAAAAGGATGAGTTTGAGTCCTTTGTAGGGACATGGATGCAGCTGGAATCCATCATTCTTAGCAAACTATCACAAGAACAGAAAACCAAACACCGCATGTTCTCACTCATAGGTGGGAACTGAACAATGAGATCACTCGGACTCAGGAAGGGGAACATCACACACCGGGGCCTATCATGGGGAAGGGGGAGGGGGGAGGGATTGCATTGGGAGTTATACCTGATGTAAATGACGCGTTGATGGGTGCAGCACAGCAACATGGCACAAGTATACATATGTAACAAACCTGCATGTTATGCACATGTACCCTACAACTTAAAGTATAATAATAATAAATAAATTAAAAAAAAAAAAAGAGTGTACCTCATAAAATGGTGTTGAAGAAACATAAAAATAAATATGATTTTTATTATAGAGAAATATTTCCATATCCTGAAATATTCTAGTGTCTTCTTTCAAGCTGAAATCCAAGTGCAATGACTCCTGAGGTAAACAATGCACTATACAAATGCTTCTGACTTTTGTCTGCCCTACCATCAAACCTACATTTTAATGGCTGTGTCATCCCGACAGACTCCTGAAGCTAGACAGAAAAAGTGAGCCTTGCACAGAATTCTTAGGATCAATACAAAAAAGTGTCAAGCCAAAAATAATGTGTGCTCAGTCTCAGAATACAAAGAAGTCTAGATGGAATTAGTATCATCAAGTGATCACTGCACTCATTTCCAGTTGAGCCTGAAAACAACTATGGGCTGGAATGAAAACAGCTCAATGAAGAATGGCTGGAAACCAAAGCATAAGCCAACTGAGCTACAATTGTACAGTGAAGGAGGATCCTGTGAAAATACTGGTATATGGCAGAGAAACCTGTGTATATGAAGAACATTTTTCTTTCCTCAGAACCTTTAATGTTGTGTTGAACTAGATATCATTCATAGTTTGGCTATTTATAAAGCATTAATGAGTCTGCAAATGAAAACATCATGCCCTTTGAAACTGCATATGGTTTTGTTTTTGTTTCTGTTTATCTACTTAAGTTATTGGCTTTGATGGCCAAGAGTTTAGAATAACTGAGTGACCTTTCTCTTATGGCAGAGTATAAGTTAAAAGTACCCCATTTTCATCATTTATCTATTTATTAACTATTTTTTTCTTACGTTGGGGGTAAACATGGATTGGTGACGACCTGGATGATTCTAAACTCGGAAAAGTCACTTATTTGACCAACACTTACTAAGTGCCTACTTTTCAATTTTTTGCATAGGGTACTCAGAGACATATAAGGAATTTCTGCATTCAAGATATTCATCTTTACAAAATGATGGAATTTATGCTTTCAAAGTTGTGTACAAATGGGCCGGGCATGGTGGCTCATGCCTGTAATCCCAGCACTTTGAGAGGCTGAGGCAGGCAGATCACCCTGAACTCAGGAGTTCTTGAACATAGTAAAACCCTGTCTCTACCAAAACAACAACAACAACAACAACAACAACAACAACAAATAGCCGAGCGTGGTGGCATGCACCTGTAGTCCCAGCTAATTGGCAGGCTGAGGTGGGATGATTGTTTGCGTCTGACAGGCGGAGGTTGTAGTGAAGGGAGATCATGCCACTGCACTCCAGCCTGGGAACAGAGTGAGACCCTCAGAAAAAAGCCATTATACACAAATGGCTTTGTTCACACAAAACAGAGTAACCAAGAGTAACCAAACAGTCTGTGGAGGTAGAAAAGACTACTAGTTTTCCCGAAACTCAATCTTTTTTCCATAAGAACAGAGTTTTGGCTAGGCACAAGTTCTCCTTGTGTATGGCTGTTTCCAGCCTTTTCAGCAGTCAGGCATAGTCATGTTAAGTTCTGACAAGCTGAATGTAAATGGCAGTTATATGAGCTAGTTCTGGATTTTTTTCCTTCAAAATAGTTGAGGGTTTTATTTTCAAATAAGGGTTCACTTAAGCTATATTTGTTTGGTACCTTCTGGGCATGAAAATCAAAGTTCTAGAAAAAATTGTGTGTATTCTGTGTAAAAGATATTTAGATCCAGTAATAAAGTGGACATAGTTATAAATGTATGATATTTCATGTATATGCAATGTGCTGTATTATAGTGACATAATTACAGAAACTCATGTTAACACTACAGAACATATTATTCAGGGATAGGAACTTATGATCCATGCTGAGAGCATATGTGTGTCACTGGTGGAGAGCAAGGAGAAGTTTTTGCTGATGGAGCTAGTGGTAACTCATACATTTAAATATTACCCACTTTGACAGTCTTTTGCTTCCTGTTTATATTTAATAAGAAAAAGTTACAATGGATGTATAACTAATAAGTTATGTGTATAATTTCTTAGATATAAGTTGCAGTCAGCCCTCTGTGCAGGTTCTGCATCCATGGATCCAACCAATTATGGATGGAAGATATTTGGGAAAAAACGAACAAACAAACAAAAAACAAAAAAAATGAAAATATCGCTATAGCAATAAAAATACAAATAAGAAAACAATACAACATAAGAACTATTTACATTGTATTTACCTTGTATCATACGTAATCTAAAGATGATTTAAAGTATACAGGAGGATGGCACAGTTGTATGCAGATACCCCACTATATTATATCAGGGACCTGAGCACTCTCAGATTTTGGTATCTGCAGGGGTCCTAGAAGAAATCTCTCCTGGATAACAAGGTTCGACTTGGGATATACACAATTCTTGTACATTTGCCAGATGTAATTTAACTAGATTGATAACACAGATAGGTCTTGTCTCACTAATACAGTCTTTCTCACATATAAACAAGCATGTCACTAAAATGATTAAAAGATGAACTGCAAAGTATATTTCGCCTTTTTAATAGTTATACCTTATTTGACACTGCAAGAGACTGTTCCTGTAGTTAAGCTTTACACTGAATTTTTTTCTTCCGAGCTGAGATATAAAGGGATAACCCAGTTCACACACGTGTGTGGGGAGGTATATACACACACGTTTACATATTACATGTAAGTATACATCGAACGTGGGATCAAATGTTGCTTATTTTGGTATATTCAACAATGTTTTACTAAAGCCAAGACCTATTCCTCATTCTGTAATCAGATGTCAACAAGTTGGTGACTTTTGACTAAACTTTATAACATATTAGTATTAAAATTCCATATAGTGATGCACTATGAGGCTTCACATGCATTTAAAATTCTCCAGTAGTTTAATTGCTATTTTCTAACTAAAAAGAAGAAAAACTTAATTTGAATATTATTCACATATATAGTTTCTTCTCTTAATTAAGTAATTTGTTCAAATAAATTAATGACTATATGGTGCCAAAGGGAAAATAAGACAGTTCAGAATAAATGCAGGTAGAAAGGCAAGCTTTGCAGCCTGGATGCCATTGGTTGATATTGAAGTGGATCAGACAGACAGAAAATCTGGCCAATGAAAAAGAGCAAAAAGAAAGAGGAAAGGTAGCAACTTAAATAATGCATTCTGTATCCAAAGGGGAAATTAGTTATTGATTGAGGAGTGGTAAGATATCATTCAGAATTAATTTCAGAACAATTTGTACCATCTAAACTTTTGGATTCACTTTTAAATAATCTTCACGAGAAACATAAAACAACAAATTTGCCTTAAAATCATGTGGGTCATAGGTGAGAACTGCAAACTTAGGTGTAGCTAACTAGTGACAGGAAAGGTAATGCCATTTAAAATTATGGGAACATTTGATCTTGACATTGGACTCTAGTAAACACCTCCACTGAAAAATATTGACTGCTGATTTTCGATCTCTGAATGGAAGAAAAGTAGACAGATTGTGAGTAACATAATACATATCAATACCAAAATATACTCTTAAGAACAAGGAAAGGTGATCTAAAACATAATCAAGAGTAATCCTTGGAACTGCTCCAAAGGATTTATTTTGAGCAAGTACCCCTAAAGTATTCACAATACTATGGTATGATTCTACTGTGACTATTACTTAGTGGAAGATATTTTTAAATTAATCCTTAACTTTTGTTAGGGTAAGAAAATGTACTCAAGAAAAGATACTTAAGTTGTTTATAAACATTTTGCTAATGTTGATCATTAATTTAGCATTACAAAAAGGTAAGAAATTAATAAGAGTAATACAGCAGACATCCTGTTCTGCTCTAAAGTAAAATTTTAGCAACACGTGCCAGAAAGATTTTTTTAAAATCACCATCATTTCATTTATATTTGAATTTTAATAATGATAAAAACTGGCCAGGCGCGGTGGCTCACGCCTGTAATCCCAGCACTTTGGGAGGCCGAGGCGGGCGGATCACAAGGTCAGGAGATCGAGACCACGGTGAAACCCCGTCTCTACTAAAAATACGAAAAATTAGCTGGGCGCGGTTGTGGGCGCCTGTAGTCCCAGCTACTCGGGAGGCTGAGGCAGGAGAATAGCGTGAACCCGGGAGGCGGAGCTTGCAGTGAGCCGAGATTGCGCCACTGCACTCCAGCCTGGGCGACAGAGCGAGACTCCGTCTCAAAAAAAAAGATAAAAACTATTAGTTCATTTATTATAAAAATGTATTAGAATTATCTATAATGAACAGAATGTTTTTCTATGCTTGTACTCTTCTAGTAGCTTAGCATAATTTACCAGATTCTTGTTCAGAACATAGAAATCTACGCTCTATAAAATTTTCATCCTTGTGCTCTTACGTGTCCTATTCAGTATCTGAATAATTAGGATCATGGCTTCATATTCAAACTTTAGGCAATGTGAAGATTAAGTGGGGAGAGTTGAAGAAAATTGGATACCCTTACTAATAGATTCTAAAAACTTTTCCTTATGTTCTTGAATTTAAAAAGAAAAGAGGCGCCTGTAGTCCCAACTACTCAGGAGGCTGAGGCAGGAGAATGGCGTGAACCCGGGAGGCGGAGCTTGCAGTGAGCTGAGATCCGGCCACTGCACTCCAGCCTGGGCGGCAGAGCGAGACTCCGTCTCAAAAAAAAAAAAAAAAAAAAAAAAGAAAAGAAAACAACACTTTCTCCTGGTTGGAATATGCTTCCAAATCAGCTATATGTTTTTCAAACTCCTCAAGAAAAAGTTAAAATGTGTTCAGCATAACAAACGGGATTGGATTCTGGATAGAACTATAAGCTAAATAAACTACACAAAACTACCAACTATGCTCTTATCGCTGTAAAACCGACAGATTTGACTTTTGAATTGTATCATTTTTTGAATAGTTTACTGTTAAACCTCATAAGAAATTACTTGCTTTCTTCTTTTCATTTCTTAAAATTGAGTGGGAAAATTCATTTAAATAAAAAATGTTTTTACATACTTAAAAAGACTTTTTACCAGAAATATTCAATCAAACCAAACCTTATAGTTATATATCATAGAACCCGTTTGCTCAAAATTTTGACATGTTTTGTTTCTTTATCATTTTAACCTCTGTTTTTGGCTAACTTTTTGGAGATCTTAGTTCTTTCTGAGGATAATCAAATCTTCCCCAGGTATAACCAAAATTACAAATGACAGTTCTATGTATTACTCTACCCCATTATTTTTATTTGTCCCTGTAATGCCAAAAAGACTTTCTTTTGTTCCTCACATTATATCAAATTAAAAAGAAAATAAAGCATTTGGCAGAATGTAGCCAGAAATAAATTCACCATGTCTTATTTTTATTGTCTATATTATTATTATCAATAAAGCTTGAAGTTGCTTCCCTTGGGCAAAAAATAATTACAGAATATAATTACCTTTTGGAAAATAAGAATTGTATTATGTGTAATATTTTGTTACCTCTTTCTTTAGCAATGCATGCTGAGACTTTTTCAAAACTTTAAATCTGTTGTAAGAATTATCTTTGTTTATTTAATTTTTTTGAGACAGAGTCTCACTCCATCATCCAGGCTGGAGTACAGTGGTGATCTCAGCTCACTGCAACCTCCACCTCCTGGGTTCAAGTGATGCTCCTGCCTCAGCCTCCCAAATAGCTGGGATTACAGGTGCCCACTATGTCTGGCTAATTTTTGTATTTTTAGTAGAGATGGGGTTTTACCATGTTGGCGAGGTTGAGCTTGAACTCCTGACCTCAGGTAACCCTCCCACCTCAGCCTGCCAAAGTGCTGGGATTACAGGTGTGAGCCAATAACCCTAGCCTGTAAAAAATTTATCTAAATCTTTGCTGGTTTCAAAAACTTTTTAAGAAACCATTTTGTGAATTTAAAATAATTTATTTAACTAATTCAGTATTGTTAAAAAGTTATCAATGCTCTTGAGGTAAATACATCTAAAACAATTTTTAGTAACACATAAATACGAACACTTAAATTCTGCATTCCTGATTATGTATATAGGGTAGAATGCAGGCTCAGTTTGGGTTTTGGGAAACAACTTACACCTTTTTTTTTTTTTACGATATGGTCAATGATTTTTCTCTGAAGTGGTGAACGTCTATATAACAACTGGATATTTTTCTCAGAAAAATATGTCATGTCATAACATTAGTAAGTGTGTAGCAAAAGCTAAACTATATACAAAAAAAGCAAAGCTACACACAAAAAGAAATTAGGTTTATTAAATATTATCTATCTAATGATGAGTTAGGTTTAAAAAGCTATTATGTGACTCTTTCTTTTTTTTTTTTTTTTTTTTTTTTGAGACGGAGTCTCGCTCTGTCGCCCAGGCTGGAGTGCAGTGGCGCTATCTCGGCTCACTGCAAGCTCCGCCTCCCGGGTTTACGCCATTCTCCTGCCTCAGCCTCCCGAGTAGCTGGGACTACAGGCGCCCGCCACCTCGCCCGGCTAATTTTTTTGTATTTTTAGTAGAGACGGGGTTTCATTGTGTTAGCCAGGATGGTCTCGATCTCCTGACCTCGTGATCCGCCCGTCTCGGCCTCCCAAAGTGCTGGGATTACAGGCTTGAGCCACCGCGCCCGGCCCATGTGACTCTTTCAATTGTCTTGTATCGTCTTTTATTTTTCTTATTTCCCAAAGTTATACTACTTTGGAATTTGTGCTGTATCAGAAGCCACTTCAGGTCCCCAGTTGTCAGGTTCCAATTCATCATCTACACACTCCCTGACCTAGGAGCCTACTTGCTTCAGAACAAATACAGTGCTTTATAAATGGAAACAGGAAAGGCATAAATAAATGGACAAAGACAATGACATTCTACAGCACATAGAGAGTCACATAAATGCAGTCAACCTTGGTTCTATTTCTAGTATTATTAATGATTATGTTAGTAAAGTAATTCTGGCATGGTTTTATAATATTCTTATATAAAATATGTATGGGCATCAGTGTTCTTTTCTTTGTGCAGTAGCTGTTTCTGAAAGTTATCTAATATTTGAACTAGATTTATGATACTTGCTATAACTTTATTTCCTTATAAATTCATATTTTCATGTATTGGTATATTTATTGATTGCAATTTATTTGATATATCATATGAAAATATGTAAAAGTCAGGATAGAGTAGGTTATACTGTAGTAACAGACAAACTTCAAGGCCTAGTGTCATATCATAGGAGTATGATAATAAGTATCAATAAAATATCTATATTTTGTTGATATAAAGTAAATTCTGTATCTACAAAACTCCAGGGCAGCTATTTTAAATAGTGTGTCTCGGTAAACTGAGGTGCCTTGACTTTGTGGCTCCACTATCTAGACAGGAGTCTTTCATTTGGCCACAGCAGGCAGAGAGAGGCTGAAAAACAGGGCAGAAGTGTTTCCCTGCCCTTGCCCAGACATCAGACATATTTGTCCCAGTCACATTAGGCAGAACATTATGTAGTCTAACTCAAGATCTCTGTGAACTCTAGTTTCATTATACTCAACAAGGAGGAATAAGAATCAAATCTCTTAAAAAGAGTAATGGGCCACAGACATAAATAAGTTGAGGACGACAGGTTTTAAGAATGACTTAAAGAAAGGCAAATTTGAAGTTTCTCTGTCACTCACCCAGAGATGTTTGAGTATATTTAATTTTATTGAAATAAACTATATTGAATATGTTTTTCAAATAAGTATAGTCAGCTAATAAAGAAGCTAGGGTTATGGAATTTAAACTGAAATTGGCCAGTTGTGACCTTAAACACGACACATTATCTAATGTATCTATACCACAATTCCCTCAACCAAATACTGGCAATCATTATTCACTAATCATTACTACTTCCCTGACATATGTTATTACATACGGATGAAAGACTTATTCTATGCTGGTATGCCAATAACCAAAACATTATCAGTGGGATTTTCAAACTCATCTTAACTACAATATCAAGTTTGGAAATTCCATAGAAAATACACTGCTTTACTTTACTGGGCTATGACAATTGTTAGAATCATTTTATTCCATTCATAAGAAAGAGTTAACTTTGAAGAAAAATTATATTAAGCATTTCATATGTAAAAATTTTGCACGAGTAGAGATCTGTCTGCCTTTAAATAACTATTAAAATTTTCTGGCCACTTATTTCAGTTTTATTGTATTTTCAGTTACAAATGAGTTCTCCTCTGAAACATGCATATAAATTTCCAGCATAGATTAAAGTAGAAGACATGAGCCATTTGCCACTTAGAAAGGTAATATTACAACTAAGATTTTATCACCCTCTCAGTCCTTAGAATAGTTCCAGTACATGAGATTCTATATTTTTTTAAAAGGTAAGAGTCCTAACAAGAAGGTAAATTATTCTTGCCAGATTTTTGAGATGTTGGCATTTTTGAATTATTACTTAATGAATTTTAAAGTTATGTTGAAAGCAGAAATCATCCCTAAAGATTTATATGACAAGGCAATCCAGTAAAGAGTCACATTTTTGTGAACCTGCTTTACACGTAGTTTTTTCATAGTAATAATACCGATTATCTCAAATATCTTATGCATTTAACAAAAGGCTTTTCACTGTATTTAATTACTGATTCGCTTAAAATCCTATGCAGTAGGTGTCACTGGGGAAAATACAGTGGCCACTAAAGAAATTCGGCCTTTCTCTCGCGCTCCCTCCGCAGATGAGGCCGGAGCGCGGACCTGGGTTTGGGGTTTCAACCCGACCCCACCTCTGGCCTGGCCTGCGCCTCTTCAGCCCCAGGGGCCGGGCCTGCCCTCCGCCCCCACAAACTGGTTTCGCTGCTTTGCTGGGCTCTGTTGGAACTAGTCCCTTTGACTCCCTGTTTCTATTTTATTTTCTTCTGGGGCTTTATTTTGCGGGGAGGTATTTACATAGACGAGACTGAAAGGAGTCTAAATTTCCAAGTATATCTTGATTAGAAGTGGCATGGATAGAAGTCCTTGGTGAATAACTTGTTAATATGCCACTAAAGGAATTCTTATTCCTAACTCCCACCAAATATGTCATGGAAAAAAACTTCCACCTTAGTTTGGGTGAGTTTAATCATGGAAAATCTATAAATTTTGTGATTCCTGGTGTAAAATTTACATTTCAAATATTCTTATCAAAATCTGCACTTCCTAAAAGAAAGCAATATCATACTTGGTTTTTCATGATTCTGCCGCTAGTATAAGTCATCTTTTCAGCCCTCAAAATATTAATCATGGCATGTGACAATCAGATGAATTTTATTTATTTATTTATTTTTTTGAGACGGAGTCTTGCTGTGTGGCCCAGGCTGGAGTGCAGTGGCCAGATCTCAGCTCACTGCAAGCTCCGCCTCCCGGGTTCACGCCATTCTCCTGCCTCAGCCTCCCGAGTAGCTGGGACTACAGGCGCCCGCCACCTCGCCCGGCTAGTTTTTTGTATTTTTTAGTAGAGACGGGGTTTCACCGTGTCAGCCAGGATGGTCTCGATCTCCTGACCTCGTGATCCGCCTGTCTCGGCCTCCCAAAGTGCTGGGATTACAGGCTTGAGCCACCGCGCCCGGCCAATCAGATGAATTTTAAAACATTGCATATATAATTACTTTTAAAATATAAATTTTAATATTTAAAATTACACACACACAAATACACACATATATACATACAGAAAAGAGAGAAAAATTTGTTTACCTTAAATGTTACAGGCTTAAGTGTTTCCTGTGTTCATTCATTCATTATCCATATACTACCTCCTATGTGTCCTCTCTCCTCTAAAAATACACAGTCTAATTGGACAAGAACAATCAAATAAAAAGATGTGAACCAATAATTTAATTGCTTTAGTGGGGGGTCACATTACATATGCAACATGAGCATACAAAAAGAGACATATAAGCTGGCTGATGTATCACAGAAGGCATTGCTGAGGACAACGTGGCTTCTGAGATGAAGCTGAAGGGACACACAGAGGCTTTCTGGGTGGACAGATTGGGAAAGAGCATTCCAGGAAGGGACAGCATGTGCCATCCTATGGAAACACGAAAGAATGCAGCAAGTTCCTAGAATATTTGCCATTTAAAATGATAATATAAAATAATACACTGACTCCCATTCTTACAAATAAAAATAAGCTTAGAGAGTTCAAGAATCTAAATGTCAGGCTTGAATATGAATTTATGTCTGTCTGACTTCTTAAACTGTTACCTTAACACTATATACTCTTTTTTTTTTTTTTTTTCCTTGGGGTGAGGGAAATGAGAAAGAACAATTATTTACAAAATCAGTAAACTTAAAAATTATGTTCTATCTAGGAAAGCATCTAACAACATACTACTCAATGATTAAATAGAATATTTTAGCAATCTGTTCAAGGAGTGAGGGAATCAAATTTTAACAATCTCACCACAAACTCTTTCTGGCTGTCAAAACTTAAGCCCACTAAACTTCTAGTAGTTTGCCTTCTCTGGATGTATTTTTCACACAGTAAATGAAGGAACAAACTATAATATTCTAAGATAAATACTTCAGCTCTATATCAAAACTTGCATTTAAAAATACTCTATATCCCATATTTCTCTGATCCTTCTAAAAAATCCTCAGAAGGAGTTAAGTCAGCATTATTACTTTCAGCTTTAGAAGGACAAAATTAACTTTTATAGAAGATATGTGATCTATCTAAAATCACACAGCTGATACATAGCTGAGTCAGAATTTGAACCCAATTTTTCAGATTTCAATTTCAGCACTTTCTTCAATACTGTATCTAATGCTAAAAAAAAAAAAAAAAAAAAAAAAAAACCATCAAATTGCAATTTAAAAACATTCTAACTTCAACTTCAGGTGAAACATTAAGGGAAATTGTGTGAACTGAAGACATACACTAAAAAGCTCTTCTGGGTCAGAGAAAAAACCTGGGCTACAGATTCTTCCAATACAATACCAGAAAAGCTGGGCAAATATAAAATATTTAGTGAGTTATGTCAATGCTTTAAAGAACACAATTAACATACAGAAATTTGAAAAACTCAGGATAGGTCATGTTTTAATGTTGTCATTTTAGCATTCAGTTGAGATTAAATGGATTGAGCTTAAAGTTTTTCATGATTCTTGAAAGGTAGAATTAGCTATTGAATTGAATCAAATGGATCAATGAGCTTTGGCTAAACCTAAATATCACCATTCAGTTCAATATTTCAAAGAGAATACGTTTAGGACTAGGGATACTAATAGAATGCAAATGTATTTTTATATTTTATAATGATATATAAATACATATATATTTATTTTCACTTTATAGATTATTTTATAATTCTATTTTGTGCTTATGTATTTATATTTTATTTTTATATAAAATATAAGTAAAAATATTTTAAAATCTGTAACAATAGGCAGATAGTAAGTACCAGTAAGTGAACATATTTGAGGTTTTTAAATAATTTATTCACCTAAGAAGTCAAAGAAAATCCGAAATTGGTTCTTTAAAAGTTGGCAGAAGATGCTTGCAAGGATTGACAATTTGTAACTGAGTTCTTAGCTCACAGTATAACCATGCCTTTCCTCCATCCAACAGAGCCCTTCTTATGATAACCAGAATTCATCTAAAATTCAATGGAATTAAAAAAAAAAAAAGAATACAGATAAAAAGTCACTGGGAATTATTTTTGACACTGTTCTTTAATAGTTTCTTGACTGAGAGATAAGCAAAGGATATTGAACATGAATTTATTTATCCTAGAACTTTATCAAGTGTGTGGCTCTGTCTGTGCTTGGTCAGCACTGAATGACAGCAAATTCTGTTTTAAGTCCAATATACAACTCAGATTTCAATAAGAAATGTTTGCTATGACAACTAATTTTCCTTATAGGATTATTTTCCCACTAAAGCCCTACATATCTTATTTTGATTAAATGAATATGACTTGTTTCCTTTTCTAGGTCATGCTGGCCTTAATTGGGGACAGAAAGCAGTTATTTTATAACGTTGAGGAATAATATCATAATCATTACAACACCCACACAAATAGATTTAATTCATTTATAAACTTGAGCTTCGTCAGGAAAACACTATGTTAACTGGCTTTTCAAATGCCAGAGAATGGTTCATTAGCTTTAACGGTAATATTATGATGACAATTCATGTAATAGAATGAAAGCCATATCTTTTTATCTACATAAAAATAATGCCTTCTCAGATGAATTTAGAATTTCTGACAGTTCAGTTATGAAGCCGTGATATAAATTCATGCAGCATATTGAAAAGGCATATCTCCACTGTTATGGTACATTTAAACTGGCAAGAAATAGGACTGAACAATGATTCGTTGATCTAAAAAGATTCCGTATAGTATGTAATAAGCATTATGCCACCTGGTATTTACATAGAGGAGACTGAAAGGAGTCTAAATTTCCAAGTATATCTTGATTAGAAGTGGCATGGATAGAAGTCCTTGGTGAATAACTTCTTAATATGCTGATATTTTTAATAGCATTTTGTGGGGGAAAAGGTAGCTATTTCACTTATTCCTGCAAAAATGTTTGTTCTGCTGGAAACAAGCAATATCTACACAAATCATAAATTCCACAGTCTAAGATACTTCAGGGATTTTAATTTACTGGTTGTGGAATATTTATCAAATGACAACAACAAAATAAATCAATAAATAGCAAAACTAAAACCATGTATTGTGTACCTAATATGTTCCTGCCATTATTCCAAGAGCTGGGCATGAGGCAAGAGACAGCTCTCTTAAAGAAGCCCAAGTTCTCATGGAGAGAAGACTGTAAAGCAGAGATTTGACTAGCTCCTTTTCCAGGAAGGGCCAGCGACAGTGTAAACACTGAAAAGAGCTAGTGGTCTGGCCTAAATACATGATAATTGGCGAAGTTCATCAGAAAAAAATATCAGATATACACCTTAAAAGATTACTAAAATCTAGCGGCATGGGTGAAGGGAAAGATGCACACTCAGGAAGAAGAAACACAATGATCCAGCAATGCCAAAGGGCAAACAAAGTGTGTTTGGGACAGGAAAAGTGCTTTAGTAATTTAGAACATGCCCTACAGGCTATGAGGCTGAAAGGAAAGGCAAAGCCACATGAAGAAGGACTTGAGTTGCCCATTAAAGAGTCTAAATTTTATCTGCAAACCAATGGGAAATCGTTAAAGCAAGTCTCTTAATTAAGATCAAAGTATATATTAAGAAGCTTACCGGTTGGCAACTTCAAACATGAAACCCATGTACAGCAAGGCAGAGAGAGATACCTATATGGAGGTACTTGAAGTAATTCAACTAAGAAATATCTTAAAATTATCATAGAAAACATAATTAACCGTAGTTCAAATCCACTTTTGCGGGGGGTGGCGGGGAGTGGGAGACACCAAACTGGATTGTATAAAAAAAGTAAGCCGACTAAGAACTGTAGAATGTTTCTTTAAAATACAAAATATTTTACTGACTGGTTACAAATCCATAACTTTCAGACTTGAATATCCACTATGAGGTAAAAATTGTCATAGACAGCATGATTTATAATCCTTTGGGTATATACCCAGTAATGGGATGGCTGGGTCATATAGTACATCTAGTTCTAGATCCTTGAGGAATCGCCATACTGTTTTCCATAATGGTTGAACTAGTTTACAATCCCACCAACAGTGTAAAAGTGTTCCTATTTCTCCACATCCTCTCCAGCACCTGTTGTTTCCTGACTTTTTTAATGATCGCCATTCTAACTGGTGTGAGATGGTATCTCATTGTGGTTTTGATTTGCATTTCTCTGATGGCAAGTGATGATGAGCATTTTTTCATGTGTCTGTTGGCTGTATGAATGTCTTCTTTTGAAAAATGTCTGTTCATATCCTCTGCCCACTTTTTGATGGGTTTGTTTGTTTTTTTCTTGTAAATTTGTTTGAGTTCTTTGTAGGTTCTGGATATTAGCCCTTTGTCAGATGAGTAGATTGCAAAAATGTTCTCCCATTCTGTAGGTTGCCTGTTCACTCTGATGGTAGTTTCTTTTGCTGTGCAGAAGCTCTTTAATTTAATGAGATCCCATTTGTCAATTTTGGCTTTTGCTGCCATTGCTTTTGGTGTTTTAGACATGAAGTCTTTGCCCATGCCTATGTCCTGAATGGTACTACCTAGGTTTTCCTCTAGGGTTTTTATGGTATTAGGTCTAACATTTACACGTATGTTTATTGCGGCACTACTCACAATAGCAAAGACTTGGAATCAACCCAAGTGTCCATCAGTGACAGAATGGATTAAGAAAATGTGGCACATATACACCATGGAATACTATGCAGCCATAAAAAAGGATGAGTTTGTGTCCTTTGTAGGGACATGGATGCAGCTGGAAACCATCATTCTTAGCAAACTATCACAAGAACAGAAAATCAAACACCGCATGTTCTCACTCATAGGTGGGAACTGAACAATGAGATCACTTGGACTCGGGAAGGGGAACATCACACACCGGGGCCTATCATGGGGAGGGGGGAGGGGGGAGAGATTGCATTGGGAGTTATACCTGATGTAAATGACGAGTTGATGGGTGCTGACAAGTTGATGGGTGCAGCACACCAACATGGCACAAGTATACATATGTAACAAACCTGCACGTTATGCACATGTACCCTAGAACTTAAAGAATAATAATAAAAAATAAATAAATAAATAAATAAATAAAAAAGAAAGAAAAAAAATAAAAATAAAAATAAAAAGTAAAAAAAAAATTGTCATAGGCATTAGAATTTTTTAAGAGTTAAAAATAGTATGAAAATCATGTGAATAAGTACCAAAAATTATATTTAATCAAAATATAATAATGTAATTCCAAGTTAAAAATAGATAGGTTTCTTTTTAATACAGACAAAATAAGATAAAATCCTACTGGAAAAGGGACATGTAGGCCACCTTTTGAATTACTTTCAATCTGCACTTTCAGAAAATATGATAATTATGAAAACAACCTTTTAAAATATAAATAAGCTGGCAGTAGGATCAACTATTTTAATTGCTTATATTTCTCAGTTTATTAAATAGCCCAAAAATGTGATAGAATATATAATTACTATCTATATTTGATTTTCACATAATTTCAAATCTTTTTACAAAATTCATAATGGAAACAGATAAACTTCAAAGTTGTGTAATTTGAATGGTACTGCCTTAATTCTTAAATAGTGAGTAGAAAAATATTTGTCAGCAAATTTTCTCAAATTTAATAATCTCCTCCATACACAAAATAAATGTTTAAAGAAAAAGCCAAACAATTTTCATTAACATATGAACATTTTAATTTTGTCTATGTCTACTAGCAGGTGTATCCATGGGTCTGTACATTCAAATTATAAAGGTATTAGATATCTAAGGATTTAAGTGTTTATACTGATGATCGCTTTCTTCCCAGTGTGGAGATAGCCCTTGGACGTGTCCTAAAAGTATGGCAGGTTCCTCCTTACAACAGCACAGATATTCCAGAAGAATAACTAAGTTCATTATTATCCTTATAAAGGAGGAACAATTTAAAGCTAAGTCATTTCTAAGGAGTAGGTAAAGAGCTTTTTAGATTTGCATATGAATCACTTCTTCTAACATAGTTTCCTGCTTTCCAATGTGATATGAAGTGTGTACACTGGCTATTCTGGATTGCATTGTGCCAGTTTATACCAGTAAGAAATAGGAGCAGGGCCTAGGGGTAGGCTCTGTTCTCTAACTACCAAAGAGAGCAAGCTATTGTATTCTATTACCTTCTTTATGGAAGAAAAATGAAGTAAATTAATACTATATTCAAAAATCTAGCCTTAGATCAGAGGAAAGCAACAACAAGATGAGGAAATGCCAGGATACAAATAATCTCTATAAAAATTAAATAAGTTATATCCGGAATTTAATAATGAATTACACTAGGAAGTCTTGGAGCATTGGCAATGAATAGGAACATTTTGAGAGGACTCAGGCACAAGTCACTGACAGGTATATTCTTCTTCACAGAGAATATTCTCGTGAAGTTAAAGGATCCCTGAGGGGAAATGAAGCTAAGGGCACAAATCCGAAGGAAAACTTTATAAAAGAAATTCAATTCACAGACTAACTTCAGTCCAAAAAGTCCAGATGCATAAAGACTTGTAGTTGAAAGGTTGGCGGCAGCTATTCCATTTTGGGGACTTAGCAGAGAGCTTTGATCCTGGAGTATTTGACAGTACTAAATTTAGCAGTCCTGTTCCTCTTTGGAAAAAGAAACCTATCAGGTAAGAAAGAAGTTCATAGTTAAACAAAAAGACAAATTTCTATTCACAGTTTTGATTATTTGTGTGAAAGTTCTAGAGTTATCATTTCAAATAAAGAAGAGAAAGGAGATTTGTTACATAAAGGGTCTACAATTTAATAAAACAGGTAGTTCTTTGTAAAAAACTGAAAATCATTACAAATTTTGTGGGGTTTTTTTTTCTTGGTCTGAAAACTACGAGAATGTTTTTATCTTTAAAATAAAAAACAAAATAAAATTTTAGTTTTTAAATGTATTGAAGTAAATTATTTGCAAAGAGTAAATAAAATGAATTCAGATTTTAAAAAGCCAACTTTGCTCATTGCCCAATGAACTACCAGCTATAATATCAAATTTTGAAACCAACTGTTTATGAGAGAATTCTGCATTTTTTTCCATTTTCAATTCAATTTGATTTATACCACTTCTAGATCTACAAGAGAAGTGGAGCAGTGTCGAGGAATGGACTTTAAAGAGAAATTAGAGTGAATGGCTTGCACACTGGAGAATCTCTAGCAAAACAGTACTTGAAGAAAGAGAGTAAATTACACTTATAAGAATGTCATCAAATTATCCTAAACCTCAAGAAAAGTTCTGTCACAGATCTTATACCTTATATTTAAAACAATGCCAAAGATTCAGCAATTCCACTACTGGGTAGATATCCAAAAGGAATAAAATCAGTATGTCCAAGAGAAATCTGCATTTCTATGTTTGTTGCAGCATTATTGAAAATGGCAAGGATATAGAATCAACCTAAGTGTCCTCATCACATGAAGATATAAAGAAAAGGTGGTATATAGTTATATGTTGCTTAACACCAGGGATACGTTCTGAGAAATGTGTTGTTATGTGATTTTGTCCTTGTGTGAACATTACTGGAGGGTACTGTACATACACAAACGTAGAGGTTGTAGCCTACTAGATACCTAGGCTGTATGGTAGAACCTATTGCTCCTAGGCTACAAACCTATATAGCATGTTACTCTACTGAATACTGTAGGAGTTGTAGTAGAATAGTAAGTATTTATGTCTCTAAATATAAAAAATGCAGTAAAAATAAACTATAAAAGACAAAGTACACCTGTATAAAATATCTACCACGAATGGAACCTGCTGGACCAGAAGTTGCTCTGGGTGAATCAGTGAGTGAGAGAGCGCTGAGTGAATGTGAAGAAAGGGTCTTATGGAATCTTAAAATCAACTTGTTGAGAAAAATCCACAGAAGCCTCCCTCCCACTCAACTCCATAGCCTCAGTCAGGAAACGTTATCAGTCAAATTTCTTCGCGAGGGTTCCCTGCCTAGGCACCGGTTTAGATAGTCTAAGAATTCTTCCAGTCCAAGAAATACATTGACTACGTTTTATCTTTTCTTTATTTATAGTCCTTGCCACCTTTGGTAAACGTCAGCAGATTAGCAGCTGCGAAGTATGTAAGCATGATTAAAAATAAGGCAGTGTCCCTGTGGTAGATCAGAATCTACTCAGAAATTGCTTCATTTCCCTCTCTGTGGGGCCTGTGGGACATGCATATAGCAAAGCTCTGCTGAACTCAGGGATGGTCACATGACTTGCTTTGGCCAATGAAAGGTGGGCAGAGGCACTTTCTGTCTACCAGATAGAAGATTAAAGAGGAAGTGTATGGTGTGGCATGTTCTCTCTCCCATCAATTATGATACAGACATGTCCCAAGACAAGGACTGCTTCAGTGGCCTGAGGTCCAAAATGAAGGCAGTAGGAAGCAGAGCTGCAACTAGGGAGAAATAAACCTCTGTTGACAGACTGGTTGTTCCCAACGCATAAGATAACCTATCTGGAGTAATAAAATCACTCACCTTCAGCACCATCAACACTTACCAGCTCTGTTATTTTTTTCCTTGTAAAGAAGCGAAAGAAAATTCATTCTAAATAAGAGGTATTTGTTACCTTTCCCTGTTTGGGGCTCTGGTATAATCTGTTTCAATAGATGAATAGTACAGATTATGAGCACATACTCTCTAATGCCAAGATTTAAAACCAACTCTGTCCCTTTTCCGCTGCTATCTTGGACAAGGAACTGATTTTTCTGTGCTTTGCATGCCTCTTTTGTAAAATGGGAATAATAATAATCCTTTATAGGATGTTTTGAGTGTTTACTCTCTCATGTAAAATAGAGAGTATCTGGCAATGGCAATAATATGTATGTCATTATTTACCATTAATATCACTTTTATTTGCTATGAATGTTATTTGCCAAGGTGTCCGTGGTTTCTACAGGTAACACATGTACTTTTGTGTGTGTCTGAATTCAATTCTAATCCATTAGAAAATTCTGTTGACTCTGCATTCAAAATGCATGCTGACTGCAAATACGTCAGATGACATCACTTATGCCCAAAACTTTGCAGGAGCTTCCCATTTATCTCAGTGTAAGAACATCAGCCAATTGTGCCCTCCAGGATCTGCATCTGGCCACGCCTCCCCTGCCCCTTTCTCATCTCCTCTCTTGCTATTCCTCCTCTGCTTATTTTACTCTAGAGAGCTGTTCTCTTTGCTCAGTTTGTCCTTAAACTCCAGGAAAAGGTTTTACTTTAGGGCCATTGCTCTAGCTCGGTCCTCTGCCTGGAATGATCTTCCTTCAGGAATCTCCACTGCCAAGTTCCTCACCTTCTTCACATCCTTGTCCACAGGTAATCTTCATAAGAAGGCAAACAGAGACCATCCTTTTGGGTTGTTTTGTTTTAATTGCAAGTCTCTTCCCCATCCACCATACATATTCTGGCCCCTATGACTCACATCTACGTTTGCTTTTTCATTTTTGTCACAGCACTTACTTTTTAACATAGTATGTAATGTGATATATGTATGATACATGTTCATGATTATCTTTTATCTGCCACAAAAATGTAAGGTTTATGAGGAAAGGGTTCTCCTTTTGTTCATTGACTCCAAGTAACTAGGTACTGCCTGGTACATAACAGGTGGTAAATACATATCGTTGTCTGAGTGAATGAACAAACTGAGCGTACTGTGAAAGTTTCTTTTGTATAAACAAAACTGGTTAGCAATTAACGATGCCATTATGGAAAGTTAACGTCTAAGGAACAGTGCCCTATTAAAAGAAATAAAGTGCCAAAAGGTAAATAAAGCCCAAATGATGAAGTACACAGATAAAATGAGGGATTTCATATTCATGCAGACTCTACATCTGGATTGAGGAAGGTCAGCTATTTGAAGCTAATAAGGAAATCATGCCCTCAGAAGCCCTGAGACTGCAGCTTTGTTTAGATCTGTACTTTAATATTTAATTTCATAGATTTCCTGAAGGAAACTGATTAATAATTGCAACCAGCGAAGCATGTACTTTAAAAGATTGACCCCGCAAGCTATTGTTTTTTGAAGATTAAAATAGTATCTTTTTTCTTTAAAAACCAGTCGCTGATGGGACATCTTTTTAACTTAGAGTTGAAAATAAACTGAAGCAAAATATAAAAGATACTTAATTAAACACACGCTTTGCAGATTTCTTTTTTTAGGACAACAAAGCTGATTGTTGCACATTTTGACACTTTGAGATGATCCTAAAAAAATATTAATTCGAAACTTTTATGCTTGTCAAAGCTTTCTATTTAAAAAAAATTATCTCAATCCACCAAAATTGTTAACTCTCAAACTCTAACTCATGTACATTTATCAAAGAAGGATCACAGATAACAAAACCAACATCAAATACCATCTCTACTACAACAACCATTAACAAACTCAGGTGTGAACAAACAGTAGCTCCAGCTTAGTTTGGCAAATGAGCAGCAGCAGGTTATCCACAGAAAATCTAATCTTGAAGGACAATGAGTAACTGAAATCCAATTAAGTAAAAACATTTGAAGTAAAACACAGTGGTTTAACTTCTCCTCAACACCATATTTAATTTAATTCTGTCCTTTATCCTCCATGAAAGCCTTCTATGTCTTTATTGCAGTCTTCTTCACATTTCAACCTTTTAATTCTTTATCAATGACAATAATTATTTCCAAGATATTTGGCTTAGAGTCAAATTTCCCACAAACATCTTCATATTATCAACCTAACTGAAAATGATAAAGGAGAATTAGTAAAAAGGAATACTCCTGCAAATTTAAATGGAATGTAGAGAGAGACCTTATGCACTTAGTATAGGCTAAATTTGCAAATTGTATTCTAAATAAAAATGCTGTCAAATATTTTTTAACTTACAATCAGACTTCCATCGGTAGAGAAAAGTCACTTTTAGAATGAAAAAGATGACTGGTCATTCCCATGTTTACTAAGCACTTTAATGGATTTTTTTAATGTATACAAAGGATACATGGATTAGGTTTTTTATTTTTTTTTATTTTTTTCAGTGTAGTAGTTGGGCATCCATACCAAAAAAAAAAAAAAAATAGTTAAACTGTCAAGAAATTCCTTAAAACCCAAGAAACTTACATTAAAAATAAAAACTCTCCATCTTATCCTCACCTAGCAATTAGCAGTTTCACCAGTAAGAAGAAAAATTATCGCTGGATCCACCAGAAGAATCGGAAGAGTAATATACGTAAAATTATTAATGGCTAAGAAATCCTCAACCTTTACATCACAGAAATTTCTTTCATTGAAGCCAGGGAGAAGTAAAAGCTGATGCTGAAATGCTTTGGATCAAATGAACCTTGACACAGTACTATAATCTGAGACCAATCACAGAGAAAAGATGAGCAGTGTGTCCAGGCATTTAGATGTGACACTCCTGGTTATGGCTTGCCGGGCTGAATTAGTATCAAATAAAACAACTATCCCAGGCCTTTTACACTCTTGCAACAAATATCCCAAAGGAACTTAAACCTGTAAAGCAGATATTTGTCAGGAAGAATGCAGTCCTTCCCTAGTCACCTTGATAGGACAATGAAACCGAAATATTTAGCTATTATCAGCCGTGTCCTCATTGCTATTTGTTCCTTTTGAAAATGATTATAAAAGTAATTGGTCACTGTTTTCTGAAACTGACACTACAAGTTGAATCTCCTGACTTGCTTCTGAGAAGCAAACCCATAGCCATTTAGTAATGAGAATAACATTTCTAAAATTTTGCAATAAATCCCTCCTGCATTTAAAAAAAAAAAAGAAAAGAAAAAGAAAAGATGCTAACCATAAAAGTTATTATTTGGAGGAAGGCCTGTTTAAATTATCTCTGTGTGTGTGTGTGTGTGTGTGTGTGTTTAACTATGGATTTTCTGAAATTTCCCATAGAGGCACTCCCTCCTCAACACCTACTTTACGATCCTTATTAAAACTTCAGGTTCCAGTGATGAGATATTCTAATAATACAGATATAATAAGGGAAAAGGAATACTGTTCTCAAAATTATCTCCTAGTTCTTAGAGACAGCTAAGTCAGACCCTTTTTGTCTTTTTTTAAAGGAAATGGAAGAGTCATCATTACTTTTTCTCAGAACACAACAGGAAAACAACCGCATACATAGATCCTTTTGCTTCGTTTCATAACTGCTTCTCTTAAAATCACAGAAAATAATTAGGCAGACCTGGGTTCAAATCCAAAATTCTTCTATTTGTCTTTTGACCTTAAACAAGTCCCTTTATTCCCATGGATTACAGGTTTCTTGTCTGTAGCAGGTGTATGACAACCACCTTATGTAAATCTGGGAAGGATAATGAATTATAAAGACATAGGACTATGCTCGGCACATAATATGGGTGCAATAGCAGCAAACCTACATTCCCTTAGATACTGTAACTACGCCTGTGGTTACATACCAAATTTTTAAGTTTTAAAGTGCTCTCATGTATATTATCTAATTTGATTCTAGGAAGGAAAGAAGGGAGGAAGGAAGGGAGGAAGAAAGGAATGGATAGATAAAGTTAACAACTATTATCCCACTTCACAACTTAACAGATGAGGAAAAGTGACATAAAAGTTGGTATTACAACCAAGGTCACATAATCATGGCAGAGATTCAGATTTTAGAAATAATTTGGTCCAATTTGTTCTTTTAACAAATGAATAGACAATGTTCAGGTAGCTGTGAGAAAGTTAGAACCAAACTGTGTGCTGCTTTTTAGGACAGTTGTTTTCTGACCACAGAGCACTGTTCTGTCACATGTTGGGTTCCGGCAGGAAGGGAGGGGAGCAGCACCATATAGAGAATCTATTCCACTGAGAGTTTGGGAGAAAAAAGTTTCTTTTTCTTTTCTTTCTTTTTTTTCTCTCTCTCTCCTTCCTTCCTTCTTGCCTCCCTTCCTTCCTTCCTCGGTTCCTTCCTTCCTCCCTCCCTCCCTCCCTCCCTCCCTCCCTCCCTCCCTTCTTCTTCTTCTTCTTTTTTTTTTTTTTTTAATGGAGTCTTGCTCTGTCTCCCAGGTTGGAGTGCAGTGGCATGATCTCAGCTCACTGCAACCTCTGCCTCCTGGGTTCAAGCAATTCCCCCACCTCAGCCTCCCAAGTAGTAGCTGAGATTACAGGCATGTGCCACCATGTCCACCTATTTTTTTTTTGTATTTTTAATAGAGACAGGGTTTCACCATGTTGGCCAAGCTGGTCTCGAACTCCTGACCTCAAGTGATATGTCTGCCTTGGCTTCCCAAAGTGCTGATATTACAGGCATGAGCCACTGCGCCCGGCCAAAATTTCTTTAACTCTTAGCTTAATGTTTCCTATACACATTACCCTGCTTGTATTTAGTTATCATAACTCAATGACTCTCTTCTATCAAGATAAAGCTTACTTTTCATGGGACTCTGTGATTCACCACAATGCTGTTTACTAACTGGAATCATCTCTACTATAATTAACAATTGTCTAAAATGACTGATAAAGGGCACAGTTATCTACCCCCTCAAAGCTTTTTCTCAATCTGAACATTTTAACTAAAGTTTCTAATAATATTTTTAAACTTCTATTAAATATTTTATTTTATTCTTATGTAAATTAGTACAAAGTTTCAACATTTTTCAGTTATATTTATGTTGTTTTAATTACTTACCTGAACATCCATTTCACTTACTTATAGAACTTTACATTAACACTATCCACAGAGCTTCTATTTAGAACATGTGCATCTTGCTCGAAAATCTCGTTTATCTTTTCCTGTAGGTGCATCTTTCAATTTCCTTCTTTCCTATAACCTTAACCATACACGTCAAAAAACATTCAGTAATTGTACAATTGACATCTCAGTATTTTCTCATTTCTGCATTCATTCCCCATAGGCCCAGAACCTCTGCCCTTACCTTAATCAGGGGCACGTAGGATTGTTCAGGACATTGACTAAACCATTAGCTGTAATAAATGTAAACACATTTCTGCCTCTTCTGTCTTCCCCGAATAGGGACTGAAAAGAGGAAACGGAGCTCTTGCTGATACACTGACCTATGTATACATGGCCTTACAGCCTTCTTAGTTCCTCAGGTCCTGACCCAGTAAAAAACCTGCTAGACTGCTACCATCTGACATGATCCTTGGTCTTGACTTTCTGCCTAACCTTGCATTCTTGCTGTCCATACCTACAAATGACACTTTGGCTCAGGAGACATCTCAAAAGCAGGCTTCATCAATTAGTATCCCTGAATTAGCTTGCTCCTCCCTCCCTCCCTCCCTTCCTTCCTTCCTCTCTTTCTTCCTTCCCACCCTCCATTTTCCCTTCCTTACTTTCATCTCAAAGCAAAATACAAAGAAATAAATAACAATTATGAGCTTTATCTTGGCTTTCTCACATACTCACCATCTTGTTATTAATGTCTTTAAATGCATTTTTATACCTGTCTACAATACCAATTTTGTACTTTAACATTTTTCTTTTTATAATTGATAACTTTTCTATTTCGTTTCTTATAATCTTTTTGCTCTTTACAAAATCTTTTGCTGGGCCAAACTTTAGTTAGGCTTCTGAATTTTCTCCTAGGCCCATCTGTGCACTTCCTTGTCAAATACACTTTTAGCAAATAATCCTGCTAAGTCAGACTGGCAAGAACTCCCCATCCTCAATCTCTAATCATCTTTGATGTCTGACTAGGTTCCTCATCCTCTACCACCCCCCAGGTGATGTTTGATCACACTGGCCTTCTAAAGCAAAAATACTGTTGGGTCAGTTTAGCCAGAATCCCCCTTACCGTTGATGTTTCCTCTTAGATAATGTTTGTCCACTGACCTCTACCCCACTCCTTTCCTATAAATTCCCAGTTGCCTATGCTGTATTGGGAGCTGAGTCCAATTTCTTTCCCCCATTGCAAAACCTCTCATTCCCTATACCTCTTGCATTAATCCCAAGTAAAGTATTCCCTACTGTGTTTTACCAAGTATCACTGGATATTTTATCTTCAATACTCCTCCTGTCATTGTCCCAGCTTATTATGTCCATAAATTATGCCTCCTAGTCTGTGAACGGTTTTGCTTTGAAAGTTAATCTAGTATCCTTCCCACTGCTTTTCTCTGGAGTTAATAGTACCAAAAACACTTCCATTTACTAAACCAGCCTTCTTTCTGGAGAGCACTTAGTATATTATGGTCTATGACACAGACGGCAATGGTGGGGTTCCCCCCAGAGAAATCGGCCCTAAAACAAAGTACAAAGTTGATGTCAATGTTAAATTTATAAACCAGATACACTAAGATGGGATTAGAAATTGTGAAAGTAAGTCAACTCAAAGAGGTAGAAATATAGAATCTAAGAACAATGTATTCAACAAATATTTACTGAGTATCTCTTATGTGCCAGGCACTGTTTTAGGTGCTTGGGATGCATCAGTAGACAAAATAGATAAAGGTGGAGGATTAAACGGAGTGGCAAACCAGACATTTAAAGGATGAGATGAAGCCAAGTGAATATCTGGGCAAAAGTGTTCTAGGCAAAACCATATGAGTGCAAAGGCCTCTCCTGTGTTCCAGGAATAAGAAAAGCAGTAAGAATGCCAGTGAGAAGGGCAGAGTGAGCAAGAGAAACAGCTGGAGGAGACCTATCAGAGGAAGAGAAAGATAAGGTGATGTCATATAAGAGTGTAAGGGTAGGAGAAGATCAGGGAGGGCTATGTTGACTATTGTAAAGAGTTTGGCTTTTATTCTGTGTAAAACTGGAAGCTATCACAAGGTCCTTAGTAGAGAGGTAACACACATGATCAAAATGAAGTATGACAGAATCACTTTGGCAGTTCAAGTGGAGCAAGGGTTGAGCAGAGACACAAGTTAGGCAGCTAGTGTAATAGCAGGTGAGAGATCAAAATAGCTTTGACCAGTGCCAGTGTGGTAGCCAGGAGAAGTGGTTGCTCTCTGGGTACATCATTTGAAACATAACGCCATGAACTACATGAGGTGCTGGAGAAAGAGCTTGGAATCAAGGATAACTGCAAGGTGTTTCTCCTGGAAATTGGAAGGATGGGGTTTCTATTACCTAATATTGCTAAAATGTGGTTAGAGGAGATTTTATGAGGAATATCAGAAATTCAGTTTGGGGCATATGTGGTTTGAGAGATTTCTTAGACATCCAAGGATGTATGTATGTATGTATGTATGTATATATTTATTTATTTATTTTGAGATAGGATCTTGCTCTGTCACCCAGACTCAAGGGCCAAAGTGCAGTGGTGCAATTAAAGCTCATTACAACCTCTATTTCCCAGGCTGAAGTCATCCTCTTTCCTCAGCCACCCAAGTAGCTATGACTACAGGCATGCACCACCACACCTGACTAACATTTTTTTGTAGAGACAGGGTCTCACAATATTTCCCAGGCTGGTCTTAAACTCCTGAGCTCAAGTGATCCTCCCACGTCGGCCTCCCAAAATGCTGAAATTACAGATATAAGCCATGACAGCCTGACATCCAAGGGTTTATACAAGAGTCACTCTAAAAGACATTATCACTCTCTTCTCTCATTCCCCTTTCTCCAACTATACTCCTCCCTATCTCCCAATGAATACTTTCCTAGGGAAAATACTCTGTTTGGACCTTCCTGGTTCTTTTCACCCTGCACCCAACTTATAGAGGTAGTCAATGGAAAAACAGAAAACATATTGAAAAATTGCCAAAGATAAAATATATTTCACTGTTGAACTGATGCTAGAAGGAAGCCATAAAGTATAGCCTATGTTACAGAATTACAGACTTTTAAGAATCTTAGGCAGAATCTACAGCAACCTCTTATTTTATACTTGAGAATGCTGACGCCCAGGGAGGATAAATGACTTTCAAAAGGTCAGTCATCTAGTTATTACAGAGCTCGAGCTAGAACCCAGAGCTCCTGCAAGCTATTAGAGCATGCTGCCTCTCAGCTGATTTCCTGCCTTTGCTATAATTCATACACTGCAGCATTCACATTCTATTTACATATTTTTACTTGGAAATACAATTAAATGCCAGGCTTTTAGCATAGGGTCACCACTCTCCTGGCCTTGAAAACAAAACTTTGTCTTTTCCTTCCTTTCCTAATTAGATGTCTTTGGAGACCTTCACTTAACCTCAAGATGAATACGACGGCTTATAAAATGTCAAGCAGATAAATGATTTATACCAGTAAGATAGTCTGAGATTTAAACCAGAGAAACTTTTTACTTCAAAAGCCATTTACATGAGTAGAGTTGGGCTATATAAAAATGATGACATTACAATAGTTCCAAAAATTATTTATGGAGAGGGTAACAGACAATAAAAATTTAGAAAAAAAATCCTTAAGATTTTGCAGCAGTTCTTTCTTCTGCTACAGGCTTAACTGTAATTTCATACTGAAAGGCTTGCAATCAAATGAGAGATGCAATCTCACCCAGGTAGGTAAGGCAAAATAGCTTTAATTATAACTTCCTAGTTACAGAAAATGAAAAATTATGGATTTGGTTATAATTTTTTAGCTTGCTTTCTGTATCTTCTTCAGAAAATTCTCCCAAGTCCATTGTTTTTTATCGGATCCACAGGAAAGACACTAGATTCATGGGGAGCTGTAAATCCTTCCATTCAGTTCTGACAGTACAGAAATAGCCTAGACTTCTTTATGGTATTAAATATTTAGCTGCACAATAATCTTTAAATAGAATTAGAACTTACGTTGGAACCTACTTTCAACCAGGTTCTCTCATTACATTAATGAGCCAAATAGGGATTAATGGTGATTATATTTAATAGCAAATCAATATGTAAAATTTTTGAAGCTGTACATTTAAACATTCTGCCTTCACCTTTCTGCTTTTCAAAGTTCTATCATGGCCTTCTTTTCACACAACATGCTTAACATGCAACTCACTCACCATATGATGCTGTTGCTCATTCTTCTCACCTGCCCTGAATGCTTCAAATCCCAACTCTCCATTCTCAAATCAATGGTTTTTACAAATTGCCCTTCTAAGCACAGGAAGGTGATTTATTGAAAATTTAATGTAGGCAGATAATATACTGAGAAATTGACTTATGTTTTATTTCTAAGCTTTATCTCATTCGGAAAAAAAAAGAGAGAGAACTTGTCCCATTTCCAAGAATGAAACAAGAAACTGTTCCTAAGGACTGAGCTCTGCTTATAAAAATGAGTGGGAAACAGATCATTTTTGCTTCAGAACTAGAAAGGAGAATTTTTAGGTTAGAACAAGCTAAAGGGAACTTACTAACCAGCCCCTTTATTCAAGGTTAAGGTTAGGCATTTCACAATTGGCTTACACGGTAATCTGTTTCCTGCCAAACTAAAGACTTCTGTGACAGTCAAAACAGAGGTTCTACTTTGGGGATTTTGTAAAAATTACAACCCTTGTGTAGAGCTACACTGAGAAGCCACGAGGAATGACCAATATTGAAAGTTTTATCATATGTGTGTGTACAGAGAGACAATGAGTATTTGAGCTGAAATTAATTTGATTTAAAGAAATATATATTATATTGCCTGCATAAGTATTTTAAAAGAATTTAACCTGTTGCTTACAGATTATGCTCATAAATAGCACAAAGTAGAAAAAGAAAAAGAAAAACAAAAATGACATCAAGTCTCTGATGAAATAAGTAAGTAAAAATCTATTTCCATTTTTGGAAGCTGTGAGTTTTCATCCATTGTTTTCTTATATCTAAAGTTTTAGTTTTGGTGCGTTTAAATTGAAAAGTATGTAACACTGGCATCAAGATTAGGAAGAGTCAAATCACATATTTTTAGTGAAAATATGTTTAAAAGTGTCAACGACAGGGAAGAAAAATACCCAAAATACAACTTCACTCTGTCCCAAATTATCTAAATCAGATGCTTAATTAAAAATTTATTTAGAATACTCAGTCTACTTTCAAAGTAAATATTATAGAGCCACAGAGCACTGGCACAAAGGCATAATCTTTTTACAGACTCTAAGTATATCCTGTTAAATTTTGCAGTTTTCAAAATGGATAGTTTTTCCAAAGCCTCCAGATCAAACATTGAAGCAAAATATGATGTGACAAGAGCATGGCATATGCACCAAGATGAAGAAAGGGCAGATAGAGATCAAAGATAGGCTTTGATAAATCCAATCAATATTAGGATATCACTGGAAATTTTGGTCAGGAAAGTTATAAAATCAAAGGATAATCTTTTAAAGCTCATTGATATCAAGACATGAACCTTTGTGCCCTTTCCCTGCAAAACCTATAAGAGTATTGGATCATAATAAAGTTCAGTAAATTATATGTATTGAATTAATTTTTAGTGAAACTGAGCTGGTGATAGTAATAATCAGCATTGTTCTTAGCAGCCTAACCAGAATTTTGCATGGAGAGTTATACTGCCTCCAAAAGAAAAAGCTATATATTAAATAATTTTCACACTTAGATCTTGTATTAGTCCATTCTCACACTGCTATAAAGACAAACCTGAAACTGAGTAATGTATAAAGAAAAGAGGTTTAATTGACTTACAGTTCTATGGCTGATGGGGTCTCAGGAAACTTACAATCATGGCAGAAAGGGAAGCAGGCACAGCTTACATGGTGGCAGATGAGAGAGAGCAAGCAAGAGCAGGGAAAACTGCCTTATAAAACCCACAGATCTCGTTAGAACTCACTCACTATCACGAGAACAGCATCAGGGAACCAACCCCATGATCCAATAGCCTCCCTTCTGGTCCCTCCTTCAACATGTGGGGATATTGGGGATTAAAATTCAAAATGAGATTTTCTTGGGGACACAGAGCTCAACTGTATCAGATCCTCTGCTTAAAAGCTTTTTGATGCAGAAACTTTTCCCATATTAAGTATTTTTTTATTATCAAAAGAACTTCTTACACTCTACCTCCTTAATTTATAGTTGGTAATTCCTCTTTTGGAAAAGATAAGGGAATAACAGGGAACTACATTTACCTTACCATTTATACAAAATAGATGTAACATGGGATTTCTTTTCAAATTGTATGTGTATTAAACATTGCAAGGACACATAAGACCTTACCATATTATGAAGTTGTACCTAAAATGTTTGGAGATGTCACTCATTTTCCAACCCATATTGGTGGTGGTCCAAGTCAAACTATAATGAAAAGGTCAAAGGCCACCAGAGAGGCAAATTTATAACAATTTCCTTCCTCACATGTATTATCTTTATTACGTACACAGAATATGTTTTATTATGAAGAGAGGAAGGGTTCCTTCTTTGGCAAGAAAATGAAGAAAAAAAATTGTGCACGGAGCATAAAATCTTTCCAAAAATGGCCATTTAAAAAGTAGGCTTCACACAGAGCTCGATCTTTTTCCTGATATGAAGCACTGAACACGTTAACCTGACTTATTCCAGTTCGTAAAATACCATTAATACTAATCCAGAATAAAGCACAATAGGAAGGGTCAAACTATAAAGATCAATAAATGCCACCTGTGGCTTGTAAGAGTTTCTCTTTCTCTCTATTTTAAAGTATCCGACCTATGCCACAGAATAGCTTCTGCTGTTATAGTCAATATTAAGTTTTCAATGCATACATTATGTGCACAATGCAATGCTAAGCAATGGAGGTAGTAAGAAAAGAAAATGTTTGCATGTAGCTGTGAAAACGTAACTTACCTGTATGAAATACCCAGAGATTTGTGCAAGGTAGCATATTATCAAATACAGAAGAGTACAGTCTGCACATAGTTCGAAATTCACTGGTTACAAACCTTAGGCAAGGCTGACTTCTACAGTAGTTAGGTTTGAAGGTAGCCTTAACAAAGCAACTGGATTCACAAAGAGAAGTTAGGTAGAGTTTTTCGGGCAAGAGAAATTCATGAGCAAATGCATCAGGGTAGACTTGGTAGTTTCTGTACATTTGCAGTATCAGCAATATTGCTGATATTAAGCTGCTTAAAAACACAAGATTCATGTCAAGAGAAAGGAAGAAAAATGATTAGACAAAAAAAAAAAAAAAGAAAACCTTAAACTGAAGTCATTAAAGCACCAAAATGAAAAATTTGAATTCAGTGCAAGAGACAATGATGATTGCTTATCCCATGAATCACCAGCAGATCATTTTAGTTTCACATCAATCCAATGGAGATTTATGCACTGAGAATAAAAACAAACCCCCTAAATCTCTGTTAGACTTAGCTATGAGTAAAAAAGGAGAGAGAAGAATAATTCTAACTACAAGGAGCATCCTAAGGACAACTTTGAGAAGATTTTTCAAGGTCATCACCATCTGTACTGACACATCTTATTCACCTGTTATACACACCTTGCTAATTCCTACATAAGTATTTTTGCTCTTGTAGTTAATTTCTATCAGAATATTCTGTCCCCTGTGTCAGTTTTTCCAAACCATACCCAACCATCAAATTCTAGTTTATATCTCTTTTTGTTCCAGCATGTTATCAGAATTACCTCACCTCCACTATACTCCAATTTTCTGAACACCAATAATACTTTTAAACTCACTGAAGACAATGATTATACTAGCTGTCAATTACAGACTGATCTGTGTCCCTCCAAAATTCATATAATGAAGCTCCAATCCCCAATGTGGCTGTATGGAGAGATGGGTCCTTTACAGAGATAATTAAAGTCAAATGAAGTTGTAAGGGTGGGTCCATAATCCAACAGAACTCATATCCTTTTAAGAGGAGAAAGAGGCACCAGCAGTATACTTAGGACTGTCTGTAAGCAGAGAGGCCTCAGGAGAAACCAAACTGGCTGGTGCTTTGATCTTGGACTTCCAGCCTCCAGAACAGTGAGAAATAAATTGTTTTAAGTCATCTGGTTTGTTATGACAGGCCTAGCAAAATAATATACTGCCTGTATTTACTAAATAATGATCTTTTCTTCCTTCTTTGGCTCTGATCCTCTGGAGTACAGGAATCAAAATTATCTAACTTCTAAAAACCTCTTAAAATTCTAGGAATATTTTGTTTATTGCAATAACCATAAGATAATTGCATGTAGGCATACATGAATAAACAAATAAATTCAAATTCTTATAGATGAAATATTCTTTAGGCAGATTTAAACTACTGATGGGAAAGGAGGGTAAGAATCACTTAAAATACCAGTATAAAACAGGAAAAGCACATCGTAATGAAAAAAATTTTGACTTGGGAGTCATAAAATGCTGAATTTGAATCCTGACTACTTCAATTAGTAACTGTGTATATTGGTCTTCAGTTTCATCATTTAAAAATTTGGATAATAACATTTACCTTTCAATATTATTAGAGGTAAAAAAGGCTTAAGCACTGATTTTAATTTTTGGTGGCACTTGCTTAATAAATGTTAGTTATTTTGATGATTCTGAGTATTCACTGAGAAAAAGAATAAATTAGTGAAATAAAAACAACCTGAATAAAAGGGTGAATGCATTACAAGAGGTCTGAAGAAGCGCATGAAATATGGAGGATGGGAAAATAAAGAGCTTACTATGGGAAAACAAAAGGATTGCAACCCAGTACTGAAAAGCACAGCTCAGCCTGGAAGTCTAACTTTTTAATAATACCTATGCACATGGTCACGTAGTTTGTTCCTCCCACAACCCCAGTAACGTTAACCAGCCTGGAAATAATAAGACAAGAGAGAGAAAGACTGTATTCACATGGAGCTTGAGCTTAGTCTGGAGAGTATGGTAAAAGAAAAATAATACTGATATAGACAGAATGAGAGTGCTAGTAAGAATGTCTGTGAAATAGATCCTTAGTTCATCCTGGCTAAGAAAATCCAAGAAGTTGCCATTAGCAAGAAATGATTAGGAAATGGAAATTGTGGTTATTTTCATGCTCCCATTTTCCCATGTTATTTCTTGACTTAACCAATATTATGGGTTCCCCAAATTCCACATGTGATTATACCCCAACAGTGGGCCAGACTGGGCCCCTTTACCCTGATTAATCATGTTTCAATTAAATCATGGTTACATGATTTCAGTTTTATGATCACATCATTTCTCACCTGTCATAATATACTACTGCAGGACATGGATCATTCACAGTATTTATTTATGATTTGGCATTCCCGTTACAATGTCTCCAGATTTTATGTATATAAAGAACCTAATATTTATTATTATCCTTATAGTAGCTACACTCTCAGCAGTGTAACTATAGTTTACATGAACTTAAAGGCATACCTAGGGGAGGCACACAGTATTTCACGACTTTGTAAAAAAAGTTATAATTATATAATCACCAGGGATAGCATTCCTTATGCTCAGGGAGTATATTACATCTCAGTAGTTTTCTATTAGAGCATTAGTCATATGGGGTTGGCATAAAATATTAGGTGCCCTCCCTCAATTCAAGGTTAACACATAGGAATCACAGAATTCATACTCCCACTGAGACTGGTTTGTCCTTTCTAATAACTTTTTCTCATCTAAATGTGTTATTTGATATTCCAGGAGCTCTTTCTTCTAAAGTATACCACTTTAAATGCTCCTTGCTATACAAATTTAGAGAAAACAAAAATGGATTCGATGTTCTCTATTTAGGTATAAATTAATTATGTAAATTCACTCAGGAGATAGAGGTATTATAATTTACAAAGAAGTTACATGGAGGATTTAGAAGTTGTATCAAGTGAAAGTTACTCAGAAATAGTAAATAACAATAAACTTTGATGAAGATGTGGTTTCTATTGCATGAATTTCCTCATAGAAGATACAGACAGTCCCCTACTTATGATGGTTTGACTTATGCTTTTTCTGCTTTATGATGATGCAAATCAATACATATTCAGATATTCAGGGGAAAGTGTACTTCAAATTCTGAATTTTGATCTTTTCCCAGGCTAGTAGTATACAGTACAATACTCTCTCATGATGCTGGGTCAAATCATCTAACACAAAACTTGTCTGTCTTATAATAAAATGCTGAATATCTCATGTAATTTTTTTTTTTTCTGAGACAGTCTCACTGTCACACAGGCTGAAGTGCAGTGGCATGATCCCAGCTCATTGCAACCCCCACCTCCCAGCTTCAAGTGATTCTCCTGCCTCAGTCTCCAAAGTAGCTGAGACTACAGGCACACACCAGCATGCCCAGCTAATTTTTGTATTGTTAGTAGAGATGGGGTTTCACCATATTAGCCAGGCTAGTCTTGAACTCCTGACCTCAGGTGATCCACCCACATCTGCCTCTCAAAGAACTGGGATTACAGGCATGAGCCACTGTACCTGGCCTTATGTAATTATTGAATACTCTACTGAAAGTGTTCTGGCACATTTAACACAGGCTGGGTAATTATGATGTCAGTAGGTTAGGTGTAGTAGAGGGATTTTTGACTTACCAATATTTTCAACTTAAAATGGGGTTATGGAGATGTAGCCCCATTGTAACTCAAGGTATATCTGTATATGTATGTTAGAGAGCTTCAATAAAAAAGCAAGTGCAGGAGAAGAGGGTCATTTCTTCACAGTCTGGACAGACATAGTTCAAGAAGAATGATTGTTTACTAGCATATTGACTTGATTTCTTCATTCTTTCCCCTAAAAAGTGTTTTAATGTTACTCACCTGAACATATACCTAGATACTTATCAAAGCTAAAGAATATTATGGTTTATATAATGTATCTCATATATACAATGTTATGAGTTTTCTTTCCAGAATTTCTAATTAAAGTTACTAAGCAAAAACGTTTCTTTCTTTTTTTTTTTTTTTTCTTTCTGTTTCTTTTGGAGGCAGTCTCTCCCTCTGTTACCCAGGCGGGAGTTGAAGTGCCGCAGTGGCGCCATCATAGCTCACCGAATCCTTGAACTTCTGGCCTCAAGTGATCCTCCCACCTCACCACCCCCTCAAGTAGTTCAGATCACAGGCCCATGCCACCATGCATGGCTTTTATAGCTTTCTCAGATAAGTGTGGATAGTCTTCTTTGACAGCATACCAAATTTTGACAAGTGTCAGTTGCCAAATGTGTAGTTACAACATGGATTCTGAAACCATAGCAATGAGCTTTCCATACTCTTACATTTTTAAACCACTCCTCTAGCTTGCCCTTTGAATATATGTTTTACTTATGCAGAATTTTGTAACATCCTATATTGGACATTTGTAAAAGATTGGTCCTCCCAGTTGTACTAATTTTTGAAATGTTGACAAGTTTCATTATATAACGCCTATATAGAAAATACATCTTCAACATCACCACCAATATTATCAGAAAAGTCTTTAAATATTGGAAAGTTGCAAAACTCATAGTAGTGGTTGTGATAGGCTCATTTCATTTTTGAGAAAAATGTCTGCCAAATGCCCATGTCTGAATAACCATAGTTGACATGTCAGTTGTTCTTTCAAGAACAAATGGTATCGCATTAAAAAAATGGCTGGTTCAGTTTACCACCTGAACAAGGGCACAAGTATTTTACTCTTGAGACAATAAGTGTACGTTCATATGAAGCAGAAGTACTCTATGTTTCCCATTTTGTCATACAAAATATTAAGATATTAAAATCTCAAAGGTTGAGATTTTATAAAATTAGTAACTTTTGCTGCATCCACATTCTTAAGTGAAATTACCTTTTTATTTTTAAGCAACGAGTATGTGGAGATGAAGAATAGAACAGTTTTGTATCACTGCTTTCAATTGTCTAAGGCTATTGCTTTGTAGCATCACTGCAAATATCAATAGAATGAAAAATGCAAATAATGTATTAGACTATTATTTAAATAGTTTGACATTATGGATCCTCTAAAAGTATCTCAGAGCCACTCATAGGTCTATGACCCATAATTTGAGCATTCCTGCACTCTTTCTTGAGCAATAGACCCATATGTTTAATGGTCTATCAGACGTCCTGTAGGTAGTCTTATTTCAATAATCTTAACTGATTCTTGGTCACATTTCCTCCTTTTCCCCAAACTCTTCTTTGATTTCCTATCTCAGACACCATCATTCTCCATGTCATTTAAGTCAGGAACCCAGGAGTCACTATTGTTTTTTCCTTTCTCTATAATCCCTTGCATCTAATTAGTCACTCAGTACAACCTCTTACATATTTTCATTTCTGTCTAACATAAAGATTTGGTTATTAAAAGCCTGCGGCATAAACAAACAAACTTCCCTATAACTCATTTCCTTCCTTAGTCTCCTCCTCCCATTCATTCCCCATTATCCTACTATATAGGTAGCTTTTGAAGAAGCAAATCTAGATGATGCGATATTCAGAGACGAAGGCTATGTTTCACACAGCCAGGGTCTCAGTTCCTACTTTCGCGCTTTCCCAGATGAGTAACCCTAGCAAATTAATCAGGCTCTGTGTTAGTTTGCCTTTAAAAAAAAAAGTAAAAGTAAAAGTATTTATCTCACATTGTTATAAAAATAGAATGAGAAATTCATATACAGTATCATCTAGATGAATTTGTAGAGTATTAATACAATCCTGAAATCTAGCACACAATTAATAAATATTAATGATTATTATTTTATCAATTCACTTCTTAAAATTCTCCCATTTCTACTGTATATTTGACATGTCTTTCTCACTCCTAGAATATGATCTCCTTAACTTTAACTCATATTCACTTATTTCAATATCTGAAATATAGTTGATGTTTAATAATGATTATCAGTAACTAATGAGAATTTTTCTCTAAATTATTTACAAATGTAGACTGACTTAGTTTTAGCACTATTTGCATTTTTCAGTCATATTTCTCAATTTTAAAAAATCCTACCTAATTACCAGATTAAAATACATTATAATATTTTAACACATGTAAACTAAATTGTATAACAAGGTTACCCTGCTAACATTTTGTCCCTAGGTTGGCAAAATTCTAAGCCCAATTTTTAAAACACATTCTTCTAAAGACTCGTATAACAGTAAAAGTCTTAACCTTCCCATAAGTAGGCTTTATGTCCCTAGGTTGGCAAAATTCTAAGCCCACTTTTTAAAACACATTCTTCTAAAGACTCGTATAACAGTAAAAGTCTTAACCTTCCCATAAGTAGGCTTTATGAAGGATAGGGATGCTCTATAAAACTCATGAAAATATATGCAATGCTTCATGAATGTTGTGGGGTGTATGTGTGTGTGTATATATATATGTGTGTGTGTGTATATATGTGTATATATGTATGTATATATGTATGTGTGTATATTTCTCCCAAATACGTGTATTTGGGAAAAATATATATGTATGTATGTATGTATGTGGGAAAAATATCTATTGCTTTCTTTGGATTCTCATAAGAAATCTTCGATCAAGACAGGGTCAATGACCACTGTTACAGAAAATAGCAGAGAGGACCCAGTCCAGTGGCTCATGCCTGTAATCCCAGCACTTTGGGAGGCTGAGGTGGGTTGATCATGAGGTCAAATGGCCGAGACCATCCTGGCCAACATGGTGAAACCCTAACTCTACTAAAAATATAAAAATTAGCTGGGTGTGGTGGTGCATGCCTATAATCCCAACTACTTGGGAGGCTGAGGATCACGAGGTCAAGAGATCGAGACCATCCTGGACAACATGGTGAAACCCTGTCTCTACTGAAAATACAAAAATTAGTTGGGCGTGGTGGTGCATGCCTGCAGTCCCAGCTGCTCGGGAGGCTGAGGCAGGAGAATAGCTTGAACCCAGGAGGCGGAGGTTTGCAGTGAGCTGAGATCATGTCACTGCATTCCAGTCTGTGACAGAATGAGACTCTGTCTCAAAAAAAAAAAAAAAAAAGAAAGAAAGAAAAAAAAAAAGACAAGAAAAGAGAATATAGTATACAGTGCTAGGAGTTGGCAGGGTCCATGACAGACTGAAGGAGATATATTTTTCAGCATGGACATTTTTTGAACATGTCAAATCACACAATGAAGGCAACTGCCTACCAGGTCTACATTTGTATAAACGTTGAAAATAAATTATATGAAGTTCCCAACTCTGAACCTGAGTATCTGACCCCTGAACAAGAGCCAATAAATAACATCATTAAATCACACTGTCAATTTTACTGCATGCTCCTTCCTGGTGCACACTGTGTTTGTTGTCAACATTACTGGGGACTTAGAGCCTGTGATGATTATAACCTTGCAGTGTAAGTGTGTATGTGTGTGTGTGTGTGTGTATGTGTATGCTCTTGGATTTTTTTGAGATGATCCCATTTAAACCAATGATTAATTTTTTTAAAATTTTGTATGATACATAATATATAACCTGAAATAATATACCAGTTATACATATATTAATATATAATATGGTATATATTGTCATACAATATAAAATATGAAATATAATTTGCAATATAAAATGAAGTTTAATATATAATGCATAATATAAAACATATAATAAGTTTTCTGAAAATTTGTGACTCTTCTATGGTAATAAAATAATCTACATATTTAATGTAGATGATAATTCTATACGATTTTAACCAAAAAAACCCACTTGATTAAGTAATTCTGTAAATAATAAAAGGCATTTATATTTCAATAACTACACTTAAAACTTTTTATAACAAAAATTCAATAGAGATATGTCAGTTTGATAGGTTTTTTTTTAGACTTATTTTTATGTTTCAGTTTATAAGTAATTTCATGTTTAAATATATCTAGTGGACCTGGTTGTCAAAATAGAGGTATGATTGGAAACATAATTTAGAAGTTGGCAATTGATTTCACTTGCTGTGGATGTTAACAAGTGTTCAGTTATAGGCTATCATGGGAACAGAAATCTGTCCTTAGGTTGAAATTGATTAAGGAGCTATGTTAGAAATAACATAGATGTTCTATAAGCAAAATATTCTGAAATCAAATGCACTGATAAAAAATTTGCAGGGTTATCTTTAAATTCACTACTGAAAATAGTCATTGTACTGAAATAATACTTATCAACTTTTCCATCTTTATTATCTGTTCTTGTCTGCTTCATAAAAACCAGAAAATTAAATGCAATGTATTTCCATTAGTGCACTGTTAAAGCTGTAAATTTAAAAACAAATCAGAGGATATGAAAGTTAAGATCCTCTTAGTAACATTAACTTGTCCAACACTGATTATATATAATTCCTGGATTGCTGGTTAGTGTGCTAAATGTACACTTTATCATAAGGCATAAGAAATGTAGAAAAGTAATACTGTTAGGAAAACCTTAACTTTTCACTTTCTTGAGTTATGAAGGTTAAAATTTGCAATCTTAACACTGTATTAGCATAGGATTCTGCAATTTAATAACATAAACTTGTTGAGAAAATGAACTATATTCACTCAATAAAAATGATGCTTGCTTTCCTGAATGAAACAATTATAGAATCTGAATTTCAAGTCAGCAGATAAAAACTTTAATGATTTAGTAGTTTTTATAAACCCTGATAAATTTACCTCACAAAGTGTTATTATTATATGTCTGAAAAATCTGTAAAACATTATTTATGTTATACAAAGTTATAAAAAAAAGTAAAACATTATTTATGTTATACAAAGTTATAAAAGTCTTATCCAATAAATAACGTAGACACATTCATTTACTTACTATACAGTATATATACATATCAAAAATAATTCAATTACTACGTTGCATCCACAAAGGAACTTAAAAGATATTAAAGAGAAGAAATAGTAAAGATCATTAAGATTTCATTGTTCTTATGATATCTGCAGTGGATTAGAGTAAAAGGGTTAACAGATAGCAAAGCAATAATATAAATAAATAAGAAAATTAACAAAATTAAAGACCCAAGAGGGTTAGAGTCCTTTTACATTTTGTTCAGTGACACATAAAAGATATCTGGGCTATAACAGGTGCTCAAAAAACATTTGTGTAATGAATTAACTTGCATGGTATCTTTGATAACACAAAAATTCAAAAGCTCCCTTAATTGATAGTGAGGTTCTCTGAGAAAGATTTAACAGCAGGTCAAATCTGAATAACCAGCATGAATGCTATTTACTCCAGGAAAAAAAAAAAAAATTCCAAAATCGAATGTGGTCTGCAGTGAAAATCCATGCAAAGATATTATCAGAAACTCTAGTAATAGTAGTTCAGGACATTTTACTGATAATTTCTCACTGGGTTAAACAACAAAGATAGGTGCATTAATTCCAGAAAGACATTGTTAAAATGCTAACCATTCCCTAGGAAAGCATCCTTTTGTGTGTGTGTGTGTGTGTGTGTATGTGTGTGTGTGTGTGTGTGTGTGTGTATGTGTGTGTGTGTGTGTGTGTGTGTAGCAGCTTAGATGTAGTGGCAATGGTGGTAGTCTTATGTTCCTCTCACTACTTCAGATATCCATCTAATCAGCCACATAAAGGCACCAGAAAAGCATGGTGAGTCTTCCATAGTGGACGTACAAGGGCAAAAGTTTATTTCATTGTAGAATTAAGAAAGTGGCAATTGCAAGTAGTATAAGTTCCCCATATTTATGAGGGGTGGTGAGATATTAATGGAGTGTAATGGTATTAGTTCTGTAGTGGGCTAACTAAAATTATTCTTGGGAAGCTATACCACAGATAGATATGTAAACACATTCATTCATATATTCAGAAAATATTATTTGGTATATTATTATGAGCCCCCTAGCCTACTTATGTGCAAATCCTACTCTACTGCTAGTGAAATGATGAGTAAGACATGACACCTACCTAGCAAGGACATTATAATAAACTACAGAAATTAAGTAGCAACAGTAAAACAAATACATATAAATTTAGAAATATATAATATTCTATTTCTAAAAGCAAAGATATCAATAATCCCTAAAAATATATTCAATAATGGCTAAAGTAGCCTATCTTACAGTGCAGCAGGAAAGGATCATGAGGTCATAGCTTTCCTTTTGGTCACTCATGTAATTTGTTAGATAGAATAGATTTAGGACAATGTGTTTGCTCACAAAGAAGTTGCAATGTATGTTTCAATTAGGTCTCACAGAGCATAGATTAATTTGGCTATTTGAATCCCTGTTTGTATCAGAGAAACAATTTCTTAACTACCTTGCATGTAGAAAGGTAGTTAGTGTTTCTGTCTTAGATAAGAAGATGTGGCCTTTGTCAAGATATATAATATCTTTGTCAAGGTACATGTGCCCACCTTGGTTCTAAATTGACAGTATTGTCAATATTTTAATATCATTTGAACAACAAAATAATCATGATAGGCTTTAATAAAAACAATCAGAAATGACTGCTTAAAATTCTATCATAAAAGGACTTCAAGTCAACTCAGCCTCTCCAGAAACCATGCCTCTATCAGCTTGTTTAGGGAGGAAAACCAATAAGACTCATCTATAACAACAACGATTCTGTTAAACGATGGGTTGTACGGCATCTAAGAGATTTATGTATGATATTTGGAATCAAATAGATAGCACTATAGCATATCTGATGGTTCCCTGTTTATATTTGCAATGGACTGAATGTTTGTTTCTCACCATAATTCATATGTTGAAATCCTAATCCCCAATGTGATGGTATTAGGTGGTGCAGTCTCTCGGAGGAAATTAGGCTACGTGATTGGAGCCTTATAAAGGAGTTTAGTGCCTTCATGAAAGAGATCCCAGAGAGCTCCTGCTCTCTTTCCACCAGTGATGATGCACTAGGATTTCAGCAGTCTGAAACTCAGAAGAGGTCCCTCACCATGCTGGCACCCTCATCTCAGACTTCTAGCCTCCAGAACTCAGAGAAATAAATTTCTTTATAAACCACTTTGTCTATGGATCTTTGTTATAGTACCCTGAACAGACTAAGATAATCTTTATCTGAAAAATGCAGCTTTTTTTTTTTTTTTTTTTTTTTGAGACAGAGTTTCACATTTTTTGCCCAGACTGGAGTGTGATAGTGCAATCTCTGCTTACTGCAACCTCTACCTCCCGGGTTCAACCAATTCTCCTGCCTCAGCCTCCCAAGTAGCTGGGATTACGGGCGGACAACACCATGCCTGGCTAATTTCGTGTTTTTAGTAGAGATGGGGTTTCACCATGTTGGGAAGGCTGGTCTCGAACTCCTAACCTCAGGTGATCTACCCACCTCAGCCTCCCAAAGTGCTGGGATACAGGCTTGAGCCACCGCACCCAGCCTGAAAAATGTACCTCTTACTGTCAAATATGAGCATTTCCTTCTTGAAGTTACTTAGCTCCTTAATACAGTTCCTATCTAGTTTTCATTTACACATAAGTAGAGTGCCCAGATGCAGAAGTTTCAGAGCTGGGTTAGAACAGGGCCTGTTTATTATCATAACTATATATACCACAGTCTGAAACCTGTTCTGAATATTTAAGTAGTTAAAGGCTAAAGACCTTGATTATAGGTATGACAACTATTTACTGGAAGACAAAAACAGAACAGATATAAAAAGAAAGGCATCAAAGTGACAGTCCATACAGATCACAAAAGCAAGATAACATTTTTTGAACTTAAACCCTTTTAGAAGTAACTTATTCAAAACAGTGTGAAGATTTGGCTTAACTGTTAGGGTGAATGTTGCTCACATTACAGCTTCAAACAAAAAGAGCCATGAGACATTGAAGGCCAGCAAACATATTTTACCCAATTTTATTGTCCTCCTATTAGACTATAATCCCTTAGAGGGAAGGAACTATGTGGGAAGTAACCTCTCACATCCTCCTCCTTTCCAGAGCAGAGAACAAAATAGCACTTAGTATGTGCTATGAAAATGACAGCTGTTATTAATAATTCTTTTCATGTCAATCAGTGGAATGTCTAAAAGAAGCTTCTGTCACATTTTTCATCAAGGCACTGTGCTACATTACCTAACAAGAAGGTCAAGACACCAGTAAAGCAAGAGCAATATAAAGGGATTTAGAGAAAGAGACAGAGAGAAGGGGAAAGAGAGAAAGAGAGATGGGGGGGAGGGGAGAGAGAGAAAGGAGAGAAGAGAAAATTGAAAAAGAGAAAAAGCAAAACAAATTGAAGAGACTAATTTAGACATACACATACAGTTTTCTCATTTTCAGAAATGTTAATCGTTTATTTAAAATGTTTTTGTTTTTATTAAATATGTCAAGAAGCACCAAAATCTGTCCTGGGCTTAAGGACTTAAAGCTCTTAACCTTATCCTTGTCAAAATGAGCATTAATAGCTAATATTTTAAAATAGAAATGAATATAAATAATTAGTAACTCACACTTCCATTTTCTTTCCCAGGACAATGACTTCTCTTCCCTATTCCATGAATCTCAAACACTGTAATGGATTTTCTATGAACTCATTCAAGGCAAAACATTTTGAGAGGCACATTCAACAAAGTGAAAAGGCAATCTATAAAATGGAAGAAAATATTTGCTAATCTTTATATCTGATAAGGGGTTAATATCCAGGCTATATAAAGGACCCCTGAAGCTCAACAACAAAATAACATAATTAAAAAATGACCAAAGAATTTCAACAGATATTTCAACAAAGATACACAAATGGTCAACAAGCATATGAAAATATGTTTAATACCACTAATTATTAGGAAAATGCATATCAAAACCACAATGAGATATCACCGTACCTATCAGGATGGCCATTGTCAGAAAAACATAAAATAATACGTGTTAGTGAATATGTACAAAAACTGGAACTCTCTCTGTTGGTGGGAATGTGAAATGGTGCAATCATTATGGAAAACAGTATGATGCTTCCTCAAAAAAATTAAAAATAAAATTACCATATGATGTAGCAATTCAACTTCTGGGTATATATATTCAAAAGGATTAAAAACAAGATCTCAAAGAGATGTTTGTGGAGTTATGTTCATAGCAGCATTATTCACCATCACCAAAATGTGAAAGCAACCCTGTGTCCATCTATGGATAAATGTATAAACAAAATGTATAAAATACTATTCAACATTTCAAAAAAAGGAAATTTTGACACACGCTACAACATGAATAATCCTTGAGGATATTATACTAAGTGGAATAAGCTAGTTCACTTGTATGAGAGACCTAGTCAAATTCACAGAAACAGAAAAAGTAGAATGATGGTTACCAGGGAGTGGGGGGAGGGGGAAATGGGATGTTGTTGCTTAATAGGTACAGTGTTTCAATTTTGAAAGATGACAGATTTCTGGAGGTTGGTTGCACATCAATGTGAGCATATGTAACTTTAAACTGGTTAAGATAGTAAATTGTATGCTACATAGATGTTACCACAATTTTTTTAAATCTAGACTTTCACTTTAAAAAATTACTTTTTGACAAATGTCTTAATCGTACTAGTTATGTGATGAATAGACATACCACCAGAAGAACACTATATAACCAATTATGTTCAAACAGAGCTGAAGGGACCAATTAACCACTCATTTCTCAAATTGCAGTATTTTTAATCAAACAAGTTATCCTACATTTTAGGCACCTGGGCTATATTGTTTTGGCTCTCTGAAGGAATTCTCTATGAATGTCTGCATACAATTATACTTTGTGGGTTTTCTGTTTTGTTTTAAGATCAGAGTAAGTTCTTCTCATTTCTTTTTTAATCCTTGATCTACACTCATACTTTAAGATCAGTTCAACTTTCTTCCCCTATGAAGGCTTTTCTCTTTGACCTTGCTGACCACTTTTTCCTTTGGGCCACCATTTTGTCTTGCAAGCAACTTATTTATTGCATTTATTGCCCAATTAAGTTTATCCTAGCTGTGAGCTCCTTAAGGGTAAGGATGCTTCTTCTTCATCTATGTGTCCCAAGAACTCAGTAGAGAGCTAGGCAGGAAATAGAAGTTCAGTATTTATTTATGGGATGATGTTGAAGTCATGTCTTGTAAAAGTGCCTTATTAAAGAATTGCAAAACAAGTTCCTCTCAGAGATCAGAACTGTGAAGAAGAAAGAAAGAAAAAGCCCACACACTCCTTCTTTTTACCAAATAATGAGTATAATTTTATTTTTCTTTGTTGACTTGAGTGCCAAGAAGCTAAATGTCAAAAGTTTGTCCTAAATAAAAGTTTAACTCTAGTGTTAGTAATCTAGTATGATTAATGTGGTATTATTGCACCACTACCCCATCCTATCCTATCCTTGATTTGGTGCTATTGCAACATTATCTTCTTATAAATGGCCTCGAGCCTATTTTGGAAGGAAGTGGGCTATGATTAAAATATGTAAACTATGCAATATGAGGCTAAATATGAAGGTGCTGGTTTAAAGCTGTTATCTTTAGTTGTTTTTCTTTGTTCCACGAATAATATTCCCCACATTTCAGTAGAATCCTAAGCAGCTGTGCTCTCATTACTACAATATCTGTTCTTTTATGTGTTATCTTGTCTGGTTCAGTTCTGAGTAGGTAGTACAGTCTATTCTCCACAATTTGTTTTCTAATGTATATCCATTTGTGTGTCATATTATTATTTTTATCTTAAACTGTGGCTAAAATAAGCTATTTTTCAAAGTAATAAGAATCTAGTCCAGATCCTTTCTATGTACAATATACACACTTCAGTTGCTATAACTATGACAATAGGAAATAGGATTCCTTTCTTAACAATTTTGAACCTCATAATTTAGGAGAACTGTATATAGATTTAGATTTAAGATCATCTATGATTCCTTGGAAAAATTATCTGACTGCTTTGAACTGCATTAGCTTGAAAGTTCTTTGCTGCTGTAAAGACCTTATGGATCCATCAGTGATGTCTAGAATGATAGTTGTGGTGCTAAACCTTTTCATGGCAATAAGCATAAATGCTCATTTGCAAGTGCACATGCATATGATTATATAGTGCTTTCCATAAAAAGAAGCAACCCTGAATATCATGTGAAAATAGTGTTCCATTCTGGGTAATACAAAATAAAAAAATTCCAACCGTAGAACTCAGTATTATAAATGCATTTGCTATAAACCTCTTAATTAAATGTATCACCAACATTATTTTACTGATGACTTAAAATAACATAACTGAAAAGATAGTTTCCAAATAATAACATAACTTCTCATCCTGACATCAAAGATTGACCCTGGTCTGGTCCCACTTACCTTTCCTATCTGTATATGAGCATTTCCTATGCTTCACTAATAAAAGCCTATCTCCTCTTCAGACTAATTATATTGTTGGAATATACTACAGGTTAATTCCTGCTCCCTAAAAAAAATGTATTCCAGCCTTTTGTGACAAACCACATTGATGTGTCGTTTAAGGTCTACTCTGATAGTCCACCAAAGTGAATCATTACCTGGCTACCTGGTAGTCAGGTAGCTTAAAATGTTCTACCAATTTTCTACAATTTTTGTGCCACAGAGGCCATATATAACTTCTGATTTAACACCTAGTAATGCACTAACTCTGGAAGAGACTAGCTAGTTCGCCCATAAGCAGGCATTCTTCTCCTTGGCACACACTGGCACATATGTAGACTGCATTTCCCAGCCTCTTTGTATCTGGATGGGCCACAGAGTTGACTAGTCCTAGCCATCAACATGTGGCCAAAAACAGTGTGCATCCTTTTGAGGCATAACTCTGAAACCTTTTAAAATCTTTTATACATTCTCCTTTTTGGTACTTTTCAAATGGCCACATCCAGAGGATTCAACAAGGATGAGAAGATTCTAGGGGATGGCAGAGATCCTAGGTGCCTCAATAACTATATGGAATAGAGCTACTTTCTCCACCCCAATAGACCACTTTCTAAGATATTCTTATAATTCTGTGATCATTTTTCACTTCTCTCATTGATCATGCAAGACTGGAAATATATCCCAGTGCTTTTTCAAATTCTCTATATAAGCAACTACAATTACTTAATAACATTCATTCACTATGAGTATATGTTTAACAGAAAATTTGCACTGTCTTTAAATTTCCCATATTATTATATTATATGAATTCTATTATTCATAAAATACTCTAAATAATCATTTTATGCATTTAGATTCTACTCAATGATAATGCTATTATATATCCACATATTTTAAAAAGTAATACAAGAAATTAATACCTTAGTATTTACTACAAAAGAAAATATGTTCTGATTTTCTTATGACTGTTGCACCTTATACATGTTGTAATATACAATATAAAGCCAGAAATGGAAAAAGAAAATCTTTGAGAGTCCAAAAACACATTCTCAAGTCACTGAAATAACACACAGTTGGTGTATGAATGAGCTCATGAATCATTTATCAGTGGTGATAGAAATAGAAATTGTTTACCTCAGAAGTCTATCTTTGTTACAGTACCCTGGAAATGCATTCAATATTTGAATCTCTACTTTGTGAAAGAGAACTAGCATTCACCAAATGCTTATTCTATGCCAGGTGTTTTACATACATCATTGTACTTATCGCTCACAACTCTGAGAGTTAGTTATTTTTATACCATTCCAGAGACGAAGCACTTTAATGAAGAACTCAATTCATAAATGGTAGACCCATGATTGGAACCCACAACTGACTTACTCTTTCATGCAAATTCTCTCTAACACAAAATTTTCTCCAAAGATTCTCATCCATGTACTCTTTCATTACACCTTGTGTTTGCTTTTACTTCCCTATTCTAAATGTCAACACATGACTCAAATAGATAATGATTCATACAGTATGATAAATATAATATAGTTTCAAAAATCACATGAGATAGGGTCACATTGACACATGGCCACTTCTATTGTTACTATCGTTTCCATACTATTTTCCTTCCCTCCCTGTAAATCCCAGCTTTCAATTTCTGGTCATCAGATTATATTAATCATTATCTTCACCGTTGCAGCCATTTAATGATATTGCAATTAACCCCTCCTTGTTTCTCAACTATTTTAGGTCCTGCCTAACTGCCACTCTCTTCAACATGACTCCTAATTTAGTTACTGGCAATTTCAATAAACACATATATGATCCTTCCTAAAATTTGGCTTAATTCCTTAATCTTCTTTCCTCTAACATCTTGTCCTTCACTCAATCCCAGCCAAATAAGTCCAGGTCATTTATAGACATATCCATTATCAGTAGCGTCCATACTTCTATAATCCCTGTTTCATGAATCAATGTCTCTGACATCATCTTCTATCTTTCTAGTTCATTTGCTCTAATATTCCAACTCTAACAATCATTTGATGCCAACATGACCTTCAATCAATTGATCCTGCCTCTTAACATTTTCAAGGCCTCTTAACATCTTTTATTAGGCAAAATTACAGCCCTACATAAATCTAACTCATTGTTTCTTCAACACCTGCACCTGTGCAATTAAAGATGCACAGAGAAACACACGGGTCTTAATGATCTCACTTTAAATTCAATTTGACAAATTGTTAGAGGACTACTACAGCTGCCCAGAACACAATATATTTAACCAGTCCATGTACTCTCCACTATCTTGGAGAACTATTTCATAGTTTTTCCTTTCTTCTGAACACCTACACCCTAATGCTCTCAGTCCATGAATTTGCTTCTTTTTCCACTGATAAAATTGAAGTAGCAAGGGAGAAGCTTCAGAAAGTCTCACAGCCTCATATATCTATCCACAACTGAACTCATATATTCTGTTCTCTATCAAGTTTCTTGGGATAAAAATATTTACTCCTCAGTAAAACCTTCCCTTATGCACAAATACAATTTATTTCACCTATTCAAAACTGCACATTGGAATTATTTCTTTTTCTTTGCATACTATTTTTCCTTATGTAGTCACAGAAATCACCACCAGCAAAACAAAAATGTCATTCTTCTACATCTTAAATATAATCCTGCTTAAACCATATTTTGCCCACTAGTTTTAATTCCAATTGTCTTCTCCCTTTTACAACAAAATAGCTATTGTTGACCATCGTTAGTGGCACTAGTTCGATCCTTTTATAATTTGCAATCCTTTCCAATCAGGTGTTTCCTCTGATAATTATCCTTGTCAAGATCACCAATGAACTCCAGATTGCCAAATGGACATCTTTTCGATTCTTACCAGACTTGGCTTATCAACATCAAGTCCATTGTCCTTGATAAACTTTCTTTATTGGCTTCCATGACACCACACTATTTTTTCTCTTCTAACCACTTTATTATTCCTGCCTGCCTGACATTTCATTGAGATGTCAAATAGATATTTCAAAACTGGCATGCCCAAAACCGAAGTTTTCATGTCCTTTGCCCCCTACAAACTTACTCCACTAAGACTCTTTCTCATTTCTCATATAGGTGGATGACAATAGCATCCTCTCAGTTGATGAAACAAAAATGTGGCTTCATTTCAGATCTTTCCCTTCTCTCATACCTGCATCCAATTTGTTGGAAATCCTATTGTAATATCTTTACATATATGCAGAATCCCCAGTTATTTCTCAAAATTTCTATTGCTACCACCCTGATACCAAGTCACAGTTATCACTCACCTGGGTTACTATATTCCTTTCTTAACTGGTTTTCCTTCTTCTACCTATGTGCAAACTATTTTTAAAACCAGTAGGTACAGTGATCCCTGTGTAATGTTAGCCTCTCTTCTGCTCTAAATCCCCTAATGGCTCTTCATCTCAGTGTAAAAGTCAAGTGATTACAAGCACCTGCGAAACACTACAGTGACTATGATTAGGCTCCACTCCCTTTCTGACCTAATGGCTCCCTCATTCACTTACCTTCAGCCACCTGTCCTCTTTATTATACCGAGAACATACCAGACATGCACATGCTTTGAGGGCTTGCACTGCTACTAGTCCTTAGTGTGTTGTCCTCCAGATATCTGCTTAGATATTCTTTGCTCAGATGCCACCTTCTCACTGAGGCCAATTTTGACCACCAAATTAAAAAATGCAACCTGATCCCCTTCCCTTCCCTTTGCTCTGTTTTCAACAGCACTGACCACTCTCTACTATCTCAATAATCTGTGTGTGTGTGCACATGTCTATGTGTCCACATGTGTGGGTTTCCCTAACGTAACCCAAGTGCCTAGAATAGTCCCAGACAGTTGGTAGATGTTCCGAAAATATTTTCTATATAAAATAGTGAAGCATAAGCTTGCTCATACTTATATCCTCCTCACCTGGACACACACACACACACACACACACACACACACACACACACACACACACAGCCTTCTAAAGAGAACTGGAAATCCGTCCTCACTAACTGAAATACGACAGCCTACATACAGAGGGTAATTAATAATTATGTATATAGGATAATAATCTCTCAAATTTGTGAGGAAACTTAAAGGTGGTATAATCCAACAATGTATGTAATATTTATATTTCTTCTACGTGCTTTTTTCATACTGCTTTTCTAGTCTGTGCTTGAATACTGCAGTAATGGGGAACATTTTACATGGTTTGCAAAGAGAAAATTGAAATTGAAAGTCAATGTTATATACTGTTGCCTAGGATTACATAGCTGTTAAAGATAGTAGCAAGGGGTCAGGCGCAGTGGCTCACACCTGTAATCCCTGCACTTTGGGAGGCCGAGGTGGGCGGATCACGAGGTCAGGAGATCGAGACCATCCTGGCTAACATAGTGAAACCCCGTCTCTACTAAAGATATAAAAAAAATTAGCCAGGCAAGGTGGCGGGCACCTGTAGTCCCAGTTGCTCAGGAGGCTGAGCCAGCAGAATGGCAAGAACCCGGAAGGTGGAGCTTGCAGTGAGCTGAGATCGTGCCACTGCACTCCAGCCTGGGTGACAGAGCGACACTCTGTCTCAAAAAATAAAATAAAATAAAAAAAGATAGTAGCAAGGTTAGAATGTGACACCAGGTCTCTTTTCTAGTAGACTAGTGTTCTTCACTACACCCAACTCTCTATAGAAAATTATAAGTGCATATAAATATATGTGCATATAAAAGTTTTATATAAGTGCATATAAATATAAGTGCATATAAAATAAAATTATTTTAACTGACAATTTTAAAACAATTATACAACTAAAATCAATTTAAAAACATATCAAATGTCTATAGATGTAGACAACCTTCAAAAAATTTAAAAGATAATTTTACATTTAAAATTATTTTGTAAGTTTTCTCATTATAAGAAAAATTTCGGTTGATAAAATCATATACCCAAGAAATACTAGGCCTATAGAGAACAAAAAATAATAAAAAGAACATGGTAAAAGAAGATTCTATAGTAACTTCAAAATGCCATTTCACTATGCTTTAAAAAATCTATCTTCACATTAAATAGTTGAAGAATGGAAGCAAAAACATACAATATTTAGATAAAAAAACAAAGCCCTTAAAAAAGGATGAAAGCAAAAATGTACAAAATTTAGATAAAAAACAAAGCCCAAAATAAGTCAGGCAAAGACTGGCTACATAACTTAGAAAAGTCACTGTACTTTCTACTACCTAGTGAGAAGTAAGAGATACTGGATACAAACAAAACCCAAATACTATGTCTGAATTGTGAAGGTTTTTCATATTTTAATTGTTTTGGACTTATGATTAGTGTACCACACTAAGACACAAATAAATTTTAAAAATGATAAAATGACATGAGACAATGAAATTCTCATAATTATGATGCCTAACAACAGCACAGCAATCAGGAATAACAGACATCTAAGTACCCACTAAACTCTTGAGATTTCTAAAGATCTTCATATCAGAGCTCTCCTGTGTAAAGATGTTATATTTAATGGATAAAAGGACAATTTTTATTACTGTGAAACTCTGAAATGTAAAACGGCATGCACCATGTGAGCATATTATGTTCAAATAGACTTTTTTTCTGGGCAGTTCAATAAAAACTTTTAAAACTTCAAAAGAATGCATTGTCTTAGGATCATTTCTCAGAAGAAAGTTCTTGATACAATGTCAGAAAATATATAAAGTTTGTTTTCAAAACAACAATCACACCTAATTAAAACTTTTATAAATGAATAATCAGTTACTACCTTTCTTCATTTTGCTCTTTCTAGACTTGTGCTTATTTTTCATTATATACACATATTATTTGCATGTGTTTGCTTACCTGCATCTTTATACGCATACACCTATTAGTTTCTTGATCTAGAAAGTTAAAGTTACAGATACATGACTTTAGAGTGGGAAGAGAATTTACTGTAGTCTATTACAATCTCCTGGTTTTGATAATGGAGAAATAGAAGTGAAAGTCTTAAAAATACCTACTCATTAACAGAACCTAGGTCTCCTGCCCCTAGTGGCAATGTTCTGATATTCCACACTGCTCCACTGTATACACTGAGCTGATAGAGCCTCACCAAACAGAATCTTTGCTAGGCCCTGATGTTTTTATATACATGTTAGGTTTGATAATCTTTGCTTGAATAGGAGATTTAAAAATGACTTCAACTTCAATTGCCAAAATTACTACCTGCATGGCAATTCTTTCACAATATCCTGAATGTGTTAAATTACCTATTTGCAAAGAGTAAATAAATAAAAAGACCTGTATTTGGTTTTCCAGGCGGTGAAAAATAATACTATTCAGTTCCTCTTGTTTCAAAATTAAATAGTATAATTTTTTAAAGGTATAGCTTCCAACTTGTAGCATGATAAGCTCTCGAAATTGTGAGAAACCTTAAAGGTATACACATGGAGAGGCATCTATTATTTTTCTGTTTTACTTGTCATATGAATTTTCCAAGAAAAAAAAAAAAGCCAAACAAAAGTTAACTAAATTTTTTGTATAGTCAATCTTCCCTTTCAGGTGGCGATAGAGAGTTTAAGTTGTAAACAAAGCCTTGCTGGAGAGAAACTAATTTATTAGAACAGTTTTTTAAAATTTAATTTTAGTGTTTTAGGGTTCAAGAGAGTGGCCTCCTAGAGATCCTTCTAAAAACACTGATTTGGGCTTCTCCATTAATATTCCACTTATTTGAGGATTTTAACACAAATCCTAGCTGATATGTATGCACCCTTATGTCTGTATATGTAAGGGTGATTTTTTTTTCTCATCTCTTTTGGGCTTCCACCACTACCACAACTGATTTTATTTTCAGAAAGGTATTCAATCAGGGAAGAACTAGAATAACGCTACCTCTACATGGAGAAGGACTTCACTGGCTTCATTAACACTTAAAATCCAAATGGTTTATGTAATTATTTATCCATTTATAAAATAAATACTATAGCTACTATCTACATCCCTATACTAACAAAGCAATAAATGCTAATAAAATTCAACTCTACAATATATGGAACCTGGCTTCAAAGAACAATGTCTTCATAAGGAAGAAGTTACACAGGCAATCACAAGATGGACCATGTCAAGAGACTTGGAAAAAGCCCACTCTAAACCATATATGGCCCTAAAATGAAAAATAAAAAGAGGAGTTGGCATTTTCAAATTGGATGGCAATATGAACAATCTTCGGAAAATCCCAAATTTAAGAGATTGGGATTGAGAAAGCAGAGTAATTATTAACAGAACCAAGGATGCTCAGATTTGAAAATGTCTATAGACATTATCTGATTTAGCTATCAACACTGCCCTTAAATAAATTCTACAATATTCTTGAGCAGTGCATTCGGTTACTTCTAATTCCTGTGATGAAAGTTTTTTTAAAAGAAAAAAATATAACTATATGTTTATCCCACCTTAAAAAATAATAGCCAAAAAACATTAGGAATTATGGTTTTGAGTTTTTGCATTAGAATATTTTTACTCCTTACGCAATATTATTTGTGATATTGCTTATTTGTTCTTCCCTAAGTTTGATTAAGTACTTGAGCAAACTAGAAAAAAAAAATTAAAAGAACATAGTAATTAATCTGTGCTTCTAATGTAAAAACTTTCGTGGAGTTTTACTTGTAAATGGCAATCGCCATACTATTGCTGCCAGGAAAGAAAAGGAAGAAATATTTGTTTTAAAAAAAGCTGGCCTGGTGTGGTAGCTCACGCCTATAATCCCAGCACTGTGGGAGGCTGAGGCGGGCGGATCACGAGGACAGGAGATCGAGATCATCCTGGCTAACATGGTGAAACCCCGTCTCTACTAAAAATACAAAAAATTAGCCGGCCATGGTGGCGGGCACCTGCAGTCCCAGCTGCTCAGGAGGCTGAGGCAGGAGAATGGTGTGAACCCGGGAGGTGGAGCTTGCAGTGAGCCGAGATTGCACCACTACACTCCAGCCTGGGTGACAGAGCAAGACTCTGTCTTAAAAGTAAATAAATAAATACATACATAAATAAAATTAAAAAGCCATGGACAAACCAAGGCCTGCTATCAGGTTCATTTATATGGTTCCTATCTGTATTACTTATTATTATTATTATTATTATTATTTTTGACAGTCTTGCTCTGTCACGCAGGTTAGAGTGCAGTGGCATGATCTCACTGCAAAACCTGCCTCTTGGGTTCAAGTGATTCTCCTGCCTCAGCTTCCAGAGTAGCTAGGACTATAGGCATGCACCACCATACCCAGCTGATTTTTGTATTTTTAGTAGAGATGGGGTTTCACCATGTTGGCCAGGCTGGTCTCAAACTCCTGACCTCAGGTAATTCACACATCTTGGCCCCCCAAAGTGCTGGGATTACAAGTGTGAGCCATCGTGCCCAGTCAGGATTACTTCTTAAACTCAATTTTATTCTCCTAGCCTTTTCCTCTTTCTTCAATGGGGATAAGAGTATGACTTGACAGACTTAACACAGTCAAGCTGTACTCTTCATGGAGTCATCTCCACACCTGGTGCTTGTCCTATCCATCTTGGAGAATGGATTACGGTACTATGACATTATCCTATTCTAGAAGAAAGAACTGGCAAAAGGAAAAAATGCTAACTTTTCTGTTTACTGTAATACAATTTAAATCCTACGCCTGAATTGCTTACATATTAAGAAGACTTATTATATCTTACCACAGTGGGTCCTGAGGGTGATGCAAATAAATTGTTTCTACTGCTGAACCCAGTACCCTACTAGAATTTTAAGATGAGGTGAAATATATATTACTTTGGCACTACTGAAAACCATGTGACCTCTGTGGAGCCTTGGCATACTGTGATGCCTAGACTGTTAGGACAAACACCCGTATATGGAAAATGTGGTTTAACTGAGTATTACTACGTGGTTTGTCTGCAGGTTCTGAGAAAGTAATTTTTATTTCTGACTGTGACTGAAATAGGTATCTTTCAAGTCAGGGACAGTTAGTTATCAACTTTAGTAAGGACATACACATTACTGCAGGAACATAGAGGATCTATTCCAAATAAATGATAATTATTAGAAAAATAAAGCAATGAATTCTAAGTTATAAGACTGAAATTTTTAGAAAATCTATTATTTTGTTAAAGAGACGTGAATGTCCCTGTAACCACCATTGAGTTGTGTTAGTTCTAGCCTTTCTAATATGTACATAAGTAAAGTCATCTTCAAAATGGCAACCCAAATGGCAGTAGCTGAATACTCTATTTAGGCTAAACAGCCATAACTATTTTACTCCTCTTAATGTTCATGTGACATGGATTCAAGACCCCCTTTTACCTTTTTTAAGCACACTCAGGTTTTCTTATGTTCCTCTTATAGAGCTGTCCATTGAAACAGAAAACAAAAATAAAACTGGCATAAAAACCATAAACAAAGGTATTACCTCAATAACCCAATTTCTGTTTCTACCTTTATACTACAGCATACAAAATTCTGATTATAATTTATTCACATAAAATCAAAATGATTATATATACACAGCATTTTAAAATATATTTTTTAAAAACTGTAGTCACATATTGTTAAGATCTAAAGTGCCAAAAGATGTTTGAAAAATATTTTGGAAACCAGCCCTCAAAGATTGTCTACAAACTCATGCCACAATATAATACTGGGCAACCATAATTTATTTTGATGAATGCTAATAGATAACTCTATTGAATCTAGAATCAAAGTGTTGCTATGAATGGAAGTGGCTAGCTAAAATATCTGTTTTGATCAAAATAAAAGTATAATAATATAATCAATAAATTTTAGAATGTCAAATTTTATGCAATCAGCACATTGTATTCTGGATATAATTATATTAAAATCATTTTCACAAATTTTTATTGAATGTTTCTTACTCTTTGAACTGTGCCATTATGGCAAGAATCCAAAAATGCTTTATCATAAACAGGGTTTGTTGGTTTGAGTAAGGTTTGTGCTGCTTTTGAACAAATGGAGTTGAATTTCTTAGAATCTGTCCATGTTATATCTTCTATTTCTTCTGGTAATTGATAGTAATCATCTGCAAGATGGCTAACCTGAGTGTAAAGAGAAACTAACGCTGGGTGAGATGAGGCCAAGTAGCAAAAACTCATTTGAACATAATTACATCAATTAATCTCTAGTATGATAACTCATGTATTATAAGCCCTTTGAAAGTTGAAAACAATATTTCATTTGTTCCTTACAATAAATCTATGAAGAAGATATGGAATAGCTTTAACTCCCTTTATAAATAATTCATTCCTGCTGAGCCTCAATTTTCTTAACACACCAAATAACATGATAACTAAGGGACTGAAAGAGAATGAGATCCAGATCTCTGTTCTCCAGACTCACATTCTTCCAATCATCAGACAATGCTGTATGGAATGTCATGAAGACAAATTCTAGAAGATACCATAGAGTCTTAAGACTACTCACAACAGCTCTGGATGGGTAGATGGATCTAAATAATTTTAAACTGTAAGTAAGGTGAAATGATTTTGAAGGTGTTAAATAAGTCTATCAACTTGGATAAGAGTTTGCTTAATTTAAAAGGCTTGTCTAGGTCTCTTTTCACTTGTTATAAAGTAAATATAAACCTTTATATAAATTGTTGACTCTCTGGGCTGTATAAGCAAAAGTAGGTCACTGATTAATCTAATTTTTGTTTTTATAAAAAGAGAAAAATGTTAAACAATCAAATAACAGTGAGCTTTTATACTTTGTTTCTCTTTTGTACAACAGCCCATATGGTCCACTAGAGCAGGTTTCTGTCCAAACTTTTATGAAAGGCTCCTTTAAACGAAGCTCCAAATTGGAATGCCAGAGTACTAAACATTCAGTGAGGCATTTAAGAAAGCATGCAGGCTATAAAGGCTTCAACAGCCATTCATTTATACTAAAAATACTGCTTGATTAAATGAAAAGCTAACTGCATTTGGGTTTCTTACATTTAATAAAGAACATTCTAAAAGATGTCAACCACATCTACCTACTTTTTGTTACTTGACATAATTATTCCTTCCAAACTTGGTTTGTAAATGTATCATTGATTTTAAAATATGAATAAAATATACATGGTGTATTGCCTTGGTACTCACATTTGGAAATACTGCAATGGGAATTGATAATAGACTGAAAGTTATGAACATTTTAAAATGATTGCACAAGTGTATATTTGCCTTTCTCTAGTCTTTTAAGGTGTAATAATTGTTATCATTATTTTAATTGGTAAGAAGAATTCAAGAGCTGCTTCAGAAGCTAACTTGCTTAACTTACATTCTACTAATGCCATTGCGATAGGTATTGGAGATAATTAATGATATCAATTTCAATTGAATGAGGCTGCAGAGGAGGACAGACACTGATATTTTTAAAGCCAACTGAAAGTCTAGGGAAGAGGAAGATGTAGAAGGCTTCTACAATATCTCCTTCTCCAAAGAGGTGGTGATAGTGGAGTGAATAAATTGAAAGTCGAACAGGAGAATAAAATACAAATAAATTTTTTAAAAGAGAAACAAAAAAGGAGAGTGGGGAGCCTATGACTAGAAATAATGGGATAAAATAAAGGTATTTAAAAGTCTTAGGATATGACACAATATGCATCCAAGACATCAGGGTGATTTTTGAGAGTTCTTTGGAGATTTTCACTTATTTCAAGTTAGCCACAAGGTAATTCATTATGATGACGTTTTTCCTTTAATATGTCAGCTTTTCATATATTGTTCTAGAAGATAAATTATAAGTATAGATATTAGTTTATAATCACTGTTAATTTCTTCAATTACTTGTGGGGTTATGAAAACTAACACAAAATCAATCATCTCATCATTTCTGCTAATATAGTATATGCCAACAAAATTTACTTTTCTCATACCTCACTCACATACAATGCATGCACAAATTATTTTTTCGCTCGCATTTTTTTTCTTTTCTCCTTTTTTTTTTTTTTTTTTTGTAATTAAAATGCATCCCTGGGATCCCAGGATAAGGATAAAATAATTTTAAAAACTATCGAGGTAAAAGTGTACAAACATTAAAATTAAAAAGAATTTGTTTTTCAAAATAAGAGACAAGGAAGAAAGGAAAAGAAAAGGGTCTTTACCTTGATCCTTTTCTGTTACAAATTAAAATCACAAAAATGATTAATTTTTAACCAAAGGGTATTAATTTGCTTCAAAATGACTATCTTTATTTTTCTCTTTTAATTTAAGTTCTGGGCAAAATAACTATCTTTCTAATTATGAGAGTGAAAAAGGAATGGAACATATGGTTAAAATATTAAGTTTGGAAAAACATTATATCCCCAAATGTTTTATACTATTATGACTGGTTAAGAATGTAATATGTCAAAACCTAAGAAAATAATATTGTTTTGAAATCTTACACAATGATTAAGAAAGAACAAAGAATCACACAAAAACTATTTTCCTTAAAACATTTTCCACTTCATTTTCTTTTTATTTCAATCTTCAGTAGGAAATTTTTCTTCCTCATTTCAATTTCATTTCGATGTTTTTGTGGATCTTACAGAGCTAACAACATTGATAGTTTGTAAGATATTTTTAAAATCTTTACTGAGGTCTTGAAAGCATCATGCATTTTTAGGAACTGTGGCATTAAAAATAATAAAATAACCAAACATCTACATATATTAATTGCTCTGCACCTGCAAGATTATTCTATAATTTTTCATTCTAAAATGGTACCCATCCATTGCCTTTGATAGAAAAATGAATATGAGCACCACAGTTTCTGGTGATTTTTTCTTATTTCTGAAGCTTTTGTTTTGAGTTTGATGAAAAGGACTATATTGAGAAGAGTAATGTTAGCTAATGCTTCTTTTCTTTTCTTTCTTTTTTTTTTTTTTTTTTTTTTTGAAATGGAGTTTCGTTCTTGTCACCCACGCTGGAGTGCAGTGGTGCAATCTCGGCTCAGTGACATCTCCACCTCCCAGGTTCAAGCGATTCTCCTACCTCAGCCTCCCAAGTAGCAGGATTACAGGTGCCCACCACCGTGTCCATCTAATTTTTTGTATTTTTAGTAGAGACAGGGTTTTGCCATGTTGGGCAGGCTGGTCTTGAACTCCTGACCTCAGGTGAACCACCTGCTTCAGCCTCCCAAAGTGCTGGGATTACAGGCATGAGCCACCACACCCAGTCTATTTTTTTTATTATATGCTTGTCACTTGAGTATTTAAGATAGATTAGTTCATTTTTTTTTCCTCACAACATTCACTTATAGTAGGTATTTTATTACCTTCATTTTAGAGAGGAAGAAACTGACAGATAAAAAGTTTAAGAAGCTTACCTAAGGTTCACATATCTAGTGAATGGGGAGCTGAGTTTTCAACCCAGGGAGTGTCAATCTAGACAGTGGATTGATTACTCTATACATCCTCTATAGATCTTTTTTTATTTATAGCAAAACAAAGCAAACTAACAAATGACAAACACTTCTCAGTGGTGAACATCCCATTAAAAGAGCATTCTATTAATAATCTACAGATGCAAAATTGTAATGTATGCTACTTTTAAAGTCATGAATAATTAAACAACATGAGTCCTGGACAAATTTGCAGCACAATCAGCAAGCATTCTCCACATTTGTCTAAATTCAGAAATTCACTGCACTCTTTAAAACTCTTAATCATATGGATAACAGCAGAAAGTACTTCCTTCACTGCCTAGAGTAACTCAACTATTTGGTACCTAAAATATCCAGTTTAAGTGTAGTTTGAAAGAATTTTATCAAATCACTGTAAATTCTGGAGCTAAGAATAGTTCCCTCGTTGTCAAAAAATCTTGAGAAAGCAAGTATCAGTTCAGAAAAGACAAAATGACCAGAAAAAGATGTATTAGCCCTCATTTTATAGAACAAAATTCCTCAATTTTCAACTAGGAAAAGCAACAGTTCTTTTCCTTCAAAATTTATTAAATACATCGTTTTAATAAAAATAGCATCAGAATAAACACTTGGGAGATTTAACTTAATTTTCAGGTGGCAAGGAAAATTCGTATTAAGGTCCTGATTCAGAAGGTATAAGTGGGTATAAAAAAATACTCAGCTACACATTGGGAGGCCAAGGCGGGTGGATCACTTGAGGTCAGGAGTTTGAGACCAGCCTGGCCAACATGGTAAAACCCTGTCTCTACTAAAAATACAAAAAATTAGATGGGCATGGTAGTGGGCGCCTGTAATTCCAGCTACTCAGGAGGCTGAGGTAGGAGAATCACTTGAATCCAGGAGGCAGAGGTTGCAGTGAGCCAAGATTATGCCATTGCACTCCAGCCTGGGCAACAAGAGTGAAATTCCATCTCAAAATAAAATAAAATAAATAAAAAATACTAAGATAGTTATATTTTAATTATCTTTCAGTTGTATCTTTCCACAAAGTGTTATTTTATTTCCATGATAGTAGATTGCAGTAGCTGCCCATTATCTAGATTAAGGGGATTTAAAACCAAATTAAGATCGGGCAAATAAGTAAGCAATTGAACAATTTATAGCAAGGTATTTTTATGGTATTTCCCAAATGACTTTAGAGAGATAAAAACATGATTTGTTAAATAATACTGAAAGCTGAGTTTCACCATTATTAAATAAATGTTTATTGA